>NW_027076035.1:0-65000 GCF_963932015.1 Anas acuta | reverse complement strand
CCCCATGGACCCCCCCCCCTTGGTGCCCCACCCCCCGTCCTACCCGTGCCCGCAGCAGCCGCTCGCGCTCCGCCAGCGCCTCCCGCACCCGACGCTGCATCTCGGCCAGGTGGAGGCAGGCGCTGGGGGGGGGGAATAAATTGGGGGGGGGTCTAGGGGCGCATTTAGGGGCGGAGGGGACTGGTTCTCACCTGTAGAACTCGGCGTCGAGCCCCGCCGGGGGCAGCTGCAGGGCCAGGATGCCTGGGGGGGTGCGGGGGGGCCATGTTAGCACCGGGCATGAGCTCCCCTCGGCCGCCTGCAGTACCCCTTTTCCACCAGCAGGTGGCGGCAGAGGGGCGCCCTCGGGCGTCACCGGGCATGAGCTCCCTCGGCCGCCTGCAGTACTCGTTTTCCACCAGCAGGTGGCGGCAGAGGGGCGCCCTCTGGCGTCACCAGGCATGAGCTCCCCTCGGCCGCCTGCAGTACCCCTTTTCCACCAGCAGGGGGCGGCCTAACCCTAACCCTAACCTAACCCGAACCCCAACTCCAACCCCAACCCTAACCCTAATGGCGTCCCCCCCGGCAACCGCACCCCGCACACTTGGTTCCCCCCTCATTTTAGTTCCCCCCGGTGCGCCCCACAAAAGTGTCCCCACAGAACCCGCACCCCGCACACTTGGTTCCCCCTCCTTTTGGTTCCCCCTGGTGCGCCCTGCAAATTTGTCCCCCCGGAACCCGAACCCCGCACACTTGGTTCCCCCCTCACTTTGGTTCCCCCCCCGTTGCGCCTGGCAAGTGTGTCCCCCCGGAACCCACACCCCGCACACTTGGCTCCCCCCTCATTTTGGTTCCCCCCCCCTTGGGGTCCCCCCAAGCCCCATGGACCCCCCCCCCTTGGTGCCCCACCCCCCGTCCTACCCGTGCCCGCAGCAGCCGCTCGCGCTCCGCCAGTGCCTCCCGCACCCGACGCTGCATCTCGGCCAGGTGGAGGCAGGCGCCGGGGGGGGGGAATAAATTGGGGGGGGGTCTAGGGGCGCATTTAGGGGCGGAGGGGACTGGTTCTCACCTGTAGAACTCGGCGTCGAGCCCCGCCGGGGGCAGCTGCAGGGCCAGGATGCCTGGGGGGGTGCGGGGGGGCCATGTTAGCACCGGGCATGAGCTCCCCTCGGCCGCCTGCAGTACTCGTTTTCCACCAGCAGGTGGCGGCAGAGGGGCGCCCTCGGGCGGCACCGGGCATGAGCTCCCCTCGGCCGCCTGCAGTACCCCTTTTCCACCAGCAGGTGGCGGCAGAGGGGCGCCCTCGGGCGGCACCGGGCATGAGCTCCCCTCGGCCGCCTGCAGTACCCCCTTTTCCACCAGCAGGTGGCGGCAGAGGGGCGCCCTCGGGCGTCACCGGGCATGAGCTCCCCTCGGCCGCCTGCAGTACCCCTTTTCCACCAGCAGGTGGCGGCAGAGGGGCGCCCTCGGGCGGCACCGGGCATGAGCTCCCCTCGGCCGCCTGCAGTACCCCCTTTTCCACCAGCAGGTGGCGGCAGAGGGGCGCCCTCGGGCGTCACCGGGCATGAGCTCCCCTCGGCCGCCTGCAGTACCCCTTTTCCACCAGCAGGTGGCGGCAGAGGGGCGCCTTCGGGCGTCACCGGGCATGAGCTCCCCTCGGCCGCCTGCAGTACCCCTTTTCCACCAGCAGGTGGCGGCAGAGGGGCGCCCTCGGGCGTCACCGGGCATGAGCTCCCCTCGGCCGCCTGCAGTACCCCTTTTCCACCAGCAGGTGGCGGCAGAGGGGCGCCCTCGGGCGTCACTGGGCATGAGCTCCCCTCGGCCGCCTGCAGTACCCCTTTTCCACCAGCAGGTGGCGGCAGAGGGGCGCCTCGGGCGTCACCGGGCATGAGCTCCCCTCGGCCGCCTGCAGTACCCCTTTTCCACCAGCAGGTGGCGGCAGAGGGGTGCCTTCGGGCGTCACCGGGCATGAGATCCCCTCGGCCGCCTGCAGTACTCGTTTTCCACCAGCAGGTGGCGGCAGAGGGGCGCCCTCGGGCGGCACCGGGCATGAGCTCCCTCGGCCGCCTGCAGTACCCCTTTTCCACCAGCAGGTGGGGGCAGAGGGGCGCCCTCGGGCGTCACCGGGCATGAGCTCCCCTCGGCCACCTGCAGTACTCGTTTTCCACCAGCAGGTGGCGGCAGAGGGGCGCCCTCGGGCGTCACCGGGCATGAGCTCCCCCCGGCCGCCTGCAGTACCCCTTTTCCACCAGCAGGGGGCGGTCTAACCCTAACCCTAACCTAACCCGAACCCCAACTCCAACCCCAACCCTAACCCTAATGGCGTCCCCCCGGCAACCGCACCCCGCACACTTGGTTCCCCCCTCATTTTAGTTCCCCCCGGTGCGCCCCACAAAAGTGTCCCACAGAACCCGCACCCCGCACACTTGGTTCCCCCCTCCTTTTGGTTCCCCCTGGTGCGCCCTGCAAATTTGTCCCCCGGAACCCGAACCCCGCACACTTGGTTCCCCCCTCATTTTGGTTCCCCCCCCGGTGCGCCCCGCAAATGTGTCCCCCCGGAACCCGAACCCCGCACACTTGGTTCCCCCCTCACTTTGGTTCCCCCCCCCATTGCGCCTGGCAAGTGTGTCCCCCCGAACCCACACCCCGCACACTTGGTTCCCCCCTCATTTTGGTTCCCCCCCCCTTGGGGTCCCCCCAAGCCCCATGGACCCCCCCCCCTTGGTGCCCCACCCCCCGTCCTACCCGTGCCCGCAGCAGCCGCTCGCGCTCCGCCAGCGCCTCCCGCACCCGACGCTGCATCTCGGCCAGGTGGAGGCAGGCGCTGGGGGGGGGGAATAAATTGGGGGGGGGTCTAGGGGCGCATTTAGGGGGCGGAGGGGACTGGTTCTCACCTGTAGAACTCGGCGTCGAGCCCCGCCGGGGGCAGCTGCAGGGCCAGGATGCCTGGGGGGGTGCGGGGGGGCCATGTTAGCACCGGGCATGAGCTCCCCTCGGCCGCCTGCAGTACCCCTTTTCCACCAGCAGGTGGCGGCAGAGGGGCGCCCTCGGGCGTCACCGGGCATGAGCTCCCCTCGGCCGCCTGCAGTACTCGTTTTCCACCAGCAGGTGGCGGCAGAGGGGCGCCCTCTGGCGTCACCAGGCATGAGCTCTCCTCGGCCGCCTGCAGTACTCGTTTTCCACCAGCAGGTGGCGGCAGAGGGGCGCCCTGGGGCGTCACCGGGCATGAGCTCCCCTCGGCCGCCTGCAGTACCCCTTTTCCACCAGCAGGTGGCGGCAGAGGGGCGCCCTCGGGCGGCACCGGGCATGAGCTCCCCTCGGCCGCCTGCAGTACTCGTTTTCCACCAGCAGGTGGCGGCAGAGGGGCGCCCCTCGGGCGTCACCGGGCATGAGCTCCCCCCGGCCGCCTGCAGTACCCCTTTTCCACCAGCAGGGGGCGGCCTAACCCTAACCCTAACCTAACCCGAACCCCAACTCCAACCCCAACCCTAACCCTAATGGCGTCCCCCCGGCATCCGCACCCCGCACACTTGGTTCCCCCCTCATTTTAGTTCCCCCCGGTGCGCCCCACAGAAGTGTAGCCCCAGAACCCGCACCCCGCACACTTGGTTCCCCCCTCATTTTGGTTCCCCCCCCCTTGGGGTCCCCCCAAGCCCCATGGACCCCCCCCCCTTGGTGCCCCACCCCCCCGTCCTACCCGTGCCCGCAGCAGCCGCTCGCGCTCCGCCAGCGCCTCCCGCACCCGACGCTGCATCTCGACCAGGTGGAGGCAGGCGCTGGGGGGGGGAATAAATTGGGGGAGGTCTGGGGGCGCATTTAGGGGGCGGAGGGGACTGGTTCTCACCTGTAGAACTCGGCGTCGAGCCCCCCCGGGGGCAGCTGCAGGGCCAGGATGCCTGGGGGGGTGCGGGGGGGGCCATGTTAGCACCGGGCATGAGCTCCCCTCGGCCGCCTGCAGTACCCCTTTTCCACCAGCAGGTGGCGGGCAGAGGGGCGCCCTCGGGCGGCACCGGGCATGAGCTCCCCTCGGCCGCCTGCAGTACCCCTTTTCCACCAGCAGGTGGCGGCAGAGGGGCGCCCTCGGGCGTCACTGGGCATGAGCTCCCCTCGGCCGCCTGCAGTACCCCTTTTCCACCAGCAGGTGGCGGCAGAGGGGTGCCCTCGGGCGTCACCGGGCATGAGCTCCCCTCGGCCGCCTGCAGTACCCCTTTTCCACCAGCAGGTGGCGGCAGAGGGGTGCCTTCGGGCGTCACCGGGCATGAGATCCCCTCGGCCGCCTGCAGTACTCGTTTTCCACCAGCAGGTGGCGGCAGAGGGGCGCCCTCGGGCGGCACCGGGCATGAGCTCCCCTCGGCCGCCTGCAGTACCCCTTTTCCACCAGCAGGTGGGGGCAGAGGGGCGCCCTCGGGCGTCACCGGGCATGAGCTCCCCTCGGCCACCTGCAGTACTCGTTTTCCACCAGCAGGTGGCGGCAGAGGGGCGCCCTCGGGCGTCACCGGGCATGAGCTCCCCCCGGCCGCCTGCAGTACCCCTTTTCCACCAGCAGGGGGCGGTCTAACCCTAACCCTAACCTAACCCGAACCCCAACTCCAACCCCAACCCTAACCCTAATGGCGTCCCCCCGGCAACCGCACCCCGCACACTTGGTTCCCCCCCTCATTTTAGTTCCCCCCGGTGCGCCCCACAAAAGTGTCCCCACAGAACCCGCACCCCGCACACTTGGTTCCCCCCTCCTTTTGGTTCCCCCTGGTGCGCCCTGCAAATTTGTCCCCCCGGAACCCGAACCCCGCACACTTGGTTCCCCCCTCATTTTGGTTCCCCCCCCGGTGCGCCCCGCAAATGTGTCCCCCCGGAACCCGAACCCCGCACACTTGGTTCCCCCCTCACTTTGGTTCCCCCCCCCATTGCGCCTGGCAAGTGTGTCCCCCCGGAACCCACACCCCGCACACTTGGTTCCCCCCTCATTTTGGTTCCCCCCCCCTTGGGGTCCCCCCAAGCCCCATGGACCCCCCCCCCTTGGTGCCCCACCCCCCGTCCTACCCGTGCCCGCAGCAGCCGCTCGCGCTCCGCCAGCGCCTCCCGCACCCGACGCTGCATCTCGGCCAGGTGGAGGCAGGCGCTGGGGGGGGGGAATAAATTGGGGGGGGGTCTAGGGGCGCATTTAGGGGGCGGAGGGGACTGGTTCTCACCTGTAGAACTCGGCGTCGAGCCCCGCCGGGGGCAGCTGCAGGGCCAGGATGCCTGGGGGGGTGCGGGGGGGGCCATGTTAGCACCGGGCATGAGCTCCCCTCGGCCGCCTGCAGTACCCCTTTTCCACCAGCAGGTGGCGGCAGAGGGGCGCCCTCGGGCGTCACCGGGCATGAGCTCCCCTCGGCCGCCTGCAGTACTCGTTTTCCACCAGCAGGTGGCGGCAGAGGGGCGCCCTCTGGCGTCACCAGGCATGAGCTCTCCTCGGCCGCCTGCAGTACTCGTTTTCCACCAGCAGGTGGCGGCAGAGGGGCGCCCTGGGGCGTCACCGGGCATGAGCTCCCCTCGGCCGCCTGCAGTACCCCTTTTCCACCAGCAGGTGGCGGCAGAGGGGCGCCCTCGGGCGGCACCGGGCATGAGCTCCCCTCGGCCGCCTGCAGTACTCGTTTTCCACCAGCAGGTGGCGGCAGAGGGGCGCCCTCGGGCGTCACCGGGCATGAGCTCCCCCCGGCCGCCTGCAGTACCCCTTTTCCACCAGCAGGGGGCGGCCTAACCCTAACCCTAACCTAACCCGAACCCCAACTCCCAACCCCAACCCTAACCCTAATGGCGTCCCCCCGGCATCCGCACCCCGCACACTTGGTTCCCCCCTCATTTTAGTTCCCCCCGGTGCGCCCCACAGAAGTGTAGCCCCAGAACCCGCACCCCGCACACTTGGTTCCCCCCTCATTTTGGTTCCCCCCCCTTGGGGTCCCCCCAAGCCCCATGGACCCCCCCCCCTTGGTGCCCCACCCCCCGTCCTACCCGTGCCCGCAGCAGCCGCTCGCGCTCCGCCAGCGCCTCCCGCACCCGACGCTGCATCTCGACCAGGTGGAGGCAGGCGCTGGGGGGGGGGAATAAATTGGGGGAGGTCTGGGGGCGCATTTAGGGGGCGGAGGGGACTGGTTCTCACCTGTAGAACTCGGCGTCGAGCCCCCCCGGGGGCAGCTGCAGGGCCAGGATGCCTGGGGGGGTGCGGGGGGGCCATGTTAGCACCGGGCATGAGCTCCCCTCGGCCGCCTGCAGTACCCCTTTTCCACCAGCAGGTGGCGGCAGAGGGGCGCCCTCGGGCGGCACCGGGCATGAGCTCCCCTCGGCCGCCTGCAGTACCCCCTTTTCCACCAGCAGGTGGCGGCAGAGGGGCGCCTCGGGCGTCACCGGGCATGAGCTCCCCTCGGCCACCTTCAGTACCCCTTTTCCACCAGCAGGTGGCGGCAGAGGGGCGCCCTCGGGCGGCACCGGCATGAGCTCCCCCCGGCCGCCTGCAGTACCCCTTTTCCACCAGCAGGTGGCGGCAGAGGGGCGCCCTCGGGCGTCACTGGGCATGAGCTCCCCTCGGCCGCATGCAGTACTCGTTTTCCACCAGCAGGTGGCGGCAGAGGGGCGCCCTCGGGCGTCACCAGGCATGAGCTCCCCCGGCCGCCTGCAGTACTCGTTTTCCACCAGCAGGTGGCGGCAGAGGGGCGCCCTCGGGCGTCACCGGGCATGAGATCCCCCCGGCCGCCTGCAGTACCCCTTTTCCACCAGCAGGGGGCGGCCTAACCCTAACCCTAACCTAACCCGAACCCCAACTCCAACCCCAACCCTAACCCTAATGGCGTCCCCCCGGCAACCGCACCCCGCACACTTGGTTCCCCCCTCATTTTAGTTCCCCCCGGTGCGCCCCACAAAAGTGTCCCCCAGAACCCGCACCCCGCACACTTGGTTCCCCCCTCCTTTTGGTTCCCTCCCCCGGTGCGCCCCGCAAATGTGTCCCCCCCGGAACCCGAACCCCGCACACTTGGTTCCCCCCTCACTTTGGTTCCCCCCCCGTTGCGCCTGGCAAGTGTGTCCCCCCGGAACCCACACCCCGCACACTTGGTTCCCCCCTCATTTTGGTTCCCCCCCCCTTGGGGTACCCCCAAGCCCCATGGACCCCCCCCCCTTGGTGCCCCACCCCCCGTCCTACCCCTGCCCGCAGCAGCCGCTCGCGCTCCGCCAGCGCCTCCCGCACCCGACGCTGCAATCTCGGCCAGGTGGAGGCAGGCGCTGGGGGGGGGAATAAATTGGGGGGGGGTCTAGGGGCGCATTTAGGGGGCGGAGGGGACTGGTTCTCACCTGTAGAACTCGGCGTCGAGCCCCCCCGGGGGCAGCTGCAGGGCCAGGATGCCTGGGGGGGTGCGGGGGGGCCATGTTAGCACCGGGCATGAGCTCCCCTCGGCCGCCTGCAGTACCCCTTTTCCACCAGCAGGTGGCGGCAGAGGGGCGCCCTCGGGCGGCACCGGGCATGAGCTCCCCTCGGCCGCCTGCAGTACTCGTTTTCCACCAGCAGGTGGCGGCAGAGGGGCGCCCTCGGGCGTCACCGGGCATGAGCTCCCCTCGGCCGCCTGCAGTACCCCTTTTCCACCAGCAGGTGGCGGCAGAGGGGCGCCCTCGGGCGTCACCGGGCATGAGCTCCCCTCGGCCGCCTGCAGTACCCCTTTTCCACCAGCAGGTGGCGGCAGAGGGGCGCCCTCGGGCGTCACCGGGCATGAGCTCCCCTCGGCCGCCTGCTGTACTCGTTTTCCACCAGCAGGTGGCGGCAGAGGGGCGCCCTCGGGCGGCACCGGGCATGAGCTCCCCTCGGCCGCCTGCAGTACCCCTTTTCCACCAGCAGGTGGCGGCAGAGGGGCGCCTTCGGGCGTCACCGGGCATGAGCTCCCCTCGGCCGCCTGCAGTACCCCTTTTCCACCAGCAGGTGGCGGCAGAGGGGCGCCCTCGGGCGTCACCGGGCATGAGCTCCCCTCGGCCGCCTGCAGTACCCCTTTTCCACCAGCAGGTGGCGGCAGAGGGGCGCCCTCGGGCGTCACCGGGCATGAGCTCCACCCGGCCGCCTGCAGTACCCCTTTTCCACCAGCAGGGGGCGGCCTAACCCTAACCCTAACCTAACCCGAACCCCAACTCCAACCCCAACCCTAACCCTTATGGCGTCCCCCCGGCAACCGCACCCCGCACACTTGGTTCCCCCCTCATTTTAGTTCCCCCCGGTGCGCCCCACAAAAGTGTAGCCCCAGAACCCGCACCCCGCACACTTGGTTTCCCCCTCATTTTGGTTCCCCCCCCCTTGGGGTCCCCCCAAGCCCCATGGACCCCCCCCCCCTTGGTGCCCCACCCCCCGTCCTACCCGTGCCCGCAGCAGCCGCTCGCGCTCCGCCAGCGCCTCCCGCACCCGACGCTGCATCTCGACCAGGTGGAGGCAGGCGCTGGGGGGGGGGAATAAATTGGGGGAGGTCTGGGGGCGCATTTAGGGGGCGGAGGGGACTGGTTCTCACCTGTAGAACTCGGCGTCGAGCCCCCCCGGGGGCAGCTGCAGGGCCAGGATGCCTGGGGGGGTGCGGGGGGGCCATGTTAGCACCGGGCATGAGCTCCCCTCGGCCGCCTGCAGTACCCCTTTTCCACCAGCAGGTGGCGGCAGAGGGGCGCCCTCGGGCGGCACCGGGCATGAGCTCCCCTCGGCCGCCTGCAGTACCCCTTTTCCATTAGCAGGTGGCGGCAGAGGGGCGCCCTCGGGCGGCACCGGGCATGAGCTCCCCTCGGCCGCCTGCAGTACCCCTTTTCCACCAGCAGGTGGCGGCAGAGGGGCGCCTTCGGGCGTCACCGGGCATGAGCTCCCCTCGGCCGCCTGCAGTACTCGTTTTCCAGCAGCAGGTGGCAGCAGAGGGGCGCCCTCGGGCGGCACCGGGCATGAGCTCCCCTCGGCCGCCTGCAGTACCCCTTTTCCACCAGCAGGTGGCGGCAGAGGGGCGCCCTCGGGCGTCACCGGGCATGAGCTCCCCTCGGCCGCCTGCAGTACCCCTTTTCCACCAGCAGGTGGCGGCAGAGGGGCGCCCTCGGGCGTCACCGGGCATGAGCTCCCCTCGGCCGCCTGCAGTACCCCTTTTCCACCAGCAGGTGGCGGCAGAGGGGCGCCCTCGGGCGTCACCGGGCATGAGCTCCCCTCGGCCGCCTGCAGTACCCCTTTTCCACCAGCAGGTGGCGGCAGAGGGGCGCCCTCGGGCGGCACCGGGCATGAGCTCCCCTCGGCCACCTGCAGTACACGTTTTCCACCAGCAGGTGGCGGCAGAGGGGCGCCCTCGGGCGTCACCGGGCATGAGCTCCCCCCGGCCGCCTGCAGTACCCCTTTTCCACCAGCAGGGGGCGGCCTAACCCTAACCCTAACCTAACCCGAACCCCAACTCCAACCCCAACCCTAACCCTAATGGCTTCCCCCCGGCAACCGCACCCCGCACACTTGGTTCCCCCCTCATTTTAGTTCCCCCCGGTGCGCCCCACAAAAGTGTCCCCCCAGAACCCGCACCCCGCACACTTGGTTCCCCCCTCCTTTTGGTTCCCCCTGGTGCGCCCTTCAAATTTGTCCCCCGGAACCCGAACCCCGCACACTTGGTTCCCCCCTCATTTTGGTTCCCCCCCCGGTGCGCCCCGCAAATGTGTCCCCCCGGAACCCGAACCCCGCACACTTGGTTCCCCCCTCACTTTGGTTCCCCCCCCGTTGCGCCTGGCAAGTGTGTCCCCCCGGAACACACACCCCGCACACTTGGTTCCCCCCTCATTTTGGTTCCCCCCCCCTTGGGGTACCCCCAAGCCCCATGGACCCCCCCCCCTTGGTGCCCCACCCCCCGTCCTACCCATGCCCGCAGCAGCCGCTCGCGCTCCGCCAGCGCCTCCCGCACCCGACGCTGCATCTCGGCCAGGTGGAGGCAGGCGCTGGGGGGGGGGAATAAATTGGGGGGGGGTCTAGGGGCGCATTTAGGGGGCGGAGGGGACTGGTTCTCACCTGTAGAACTCGGCGTCGAGCCCCCCCGGGGGCAGCTGCAGGGCCAGGATGCCTGGGGGGGTGCGGGGGGGCCATGTTAGCACCGGGCATGAGCTCCCCTCGGCCGCCTGCAGTACCCCTTTTCCACCAGCAGGTGGCGGCAGAGGGGCGCCCTCGGGCGGCACCGGGCATGAGCTCCCCTCGGCCGCCTGCAGTACTCGTTTTCCACCAGCAGGTGGCGGCAGAGGGGCGCCCTCTGGCGTCACCAGGCATGAGCTCCCCTCGGCCGCATGCAGTACTCGTTTTCCACCAGCAGGTGGCGGCAGAGGGGCGCCCTCGGGCGTCACCGGGCATGAGCTCCCCTCGGCCGCCTGCAGTACCCCTTTTCCACCAGCAGGTGGCGGCAGAGGGGCGCCCTCGGGCGGCACCGGGCATGAGCTCCCCTCGGCCGCCTGCAGTACCCCTTTTCCACCAGCAGGTGGCGGCAGAGGGGCGCCCTCGGGCGGCACCGGGCATGAGCTCCCCTCGGCCGCCTGCAGTACCCCTTTTCCACCAGCAGGTGGCGGCAGAGGGGCGCCCTCGGGCGTCACCGGGCATGAGCTCCCCTCGGCCACCTGCAGTACCCCTTTTCCACCAGCAGGTGGCGGCAGAGGGGCGCCCTCGGGCGTCACCGGGCATGAGCTCCCCCCGGCCGCCTGCAGTACCCCTTTTCCACCAGCAGGTGGCGGCAGAGGGGCGCCCTCGGGCGTCACTGGGCATGAGCTCCCCTCGGCCGCATGCAGTACTCGTTTTCCACCAGCAGGTGGCGGCAGAGGGGCGCCCTCGGGCGTCACCAGGCATGAGCTCCCCCCGGCCGCCTGCAGTACTCGTTTTCCACCAGCAGGTGGCGGCAGAGGGGCGCCCTCGGGCGTCACCGGGCATGAGATCCCCCCGGCCGCCTGCAGTACCCCTTTTCCACCAGCAGGGGGCGGCCTAACCCTAACCCTAACCTAACCCGAACCCCAACTCCAACCCCAACCCTAACCCTAATGGCGTCCCCCCGGCAACCGCACCCCGCACACTTGGTTCCCCCCTCATTTTAGTTCCCCCCGGTGCGCCCCACAAAAGTGTCCCCCCAGAACCCGCACCCCGCACACTTGGTTCCCCCCTCCTTTTGGTTCCCCCCCCGGTGCGCCCCGCAAATGTGTCCCCCCGGAACCCGAACCCCGCACACTTGGTTCCCCCCTCACTTTGGTTCCCCCCCCGTTGCGCCTGGCAAGTGTGTCCCCCCGGAACCCACACCCCGCACACTTGGTTCCCCCCTCATTTTGGTTCCCCCCCCCTTGGGGTACCCCCAAGCCCCATGGACCCCCCCCCCTTGGTGCCCCACCCCCCGTCCTACCCGTGCCCGCAGCAGCCGCTCGCGCTCCGCCAGCGCCTCCCGCACCCGACGCTGCATCTCGACCAGGTGGAGGCAGGCGCTGGGGGGGGGGAATAAATTGGGGGAGGTCTGGGGGCGCATTTAGGGGGCGGAGGGGACTGGTTCTCACCTGTAGAACTCGGCGTCGAGCCCCCCCGGGGGCACCTGCAGGGCCAGGATGCCTGGGGGGGTGCGGGGGGGACATGTTAGCACCGAGCATGAGCTCCCCTCGGCCGCCTGCAGTACCCCTTTTCCACCAGCAGGTGGCGGCAGAGGGGCGCCTTCGGGCGTCACCGGGCATGAGCTCCCCTGGGCCGCCTGCAGTACTCGTTTTCCACCAGCAGGTGGCGGCAGAGGGGCGCCCTCGGGCGTCACCGGGCATGAGCTCCCCTCGGCCGCCTGCAGTACCCCTTTTCCACCAGCAGGTGGCGGCAGAGGGGCGCCCTCGGGCGTCACCGGGCATGAGCTCCCCTCGGCCGCCTGCAGTACCCCTTTTCCACCAGCAGGTGGCGGCAGAGGGGCGCCCTCGGGCGTCACCGGGCATGAGCTCCCCTCGGCCGCCTGCAGTACCCCTTTTCCACCAGCAGGTGGCGGCAGAGGGGCGCCCTCGGGCGTCACCGGGCATGAGCTCCCCTGGGCCGCCTGCAGTACTCGTTTTCCACCAGCAGGTGGCGGCAGAGGGGCGCCCTCGGGCGGCACCGGGCATGAGCTCCCCTCGGCCGCCTGCAGTACCCCTTTTCCACCAGCAGGTGGCGGCAGAGGGGCGCCCTCGGGCGTCACCGGGCATGAGCTCCCCTCGGCCGCCTGCAGTACCCCTTTTCCACCAGCAGGTGGCGGCAGAGGGGCGCCCTCGGGCGTCACCGGGCATGAGCTCCCCCCGGCCGCCTGCAGTACCCCTTTTCCACCAGCAGGTGGCGGCAGAGGGGCGCCCTCGGGCGTCACCGGGCATGAGATCCCCCCGGCCGCCTGCAGTACCCCTTTTCCACCAGCAGGTGGCGGCAGAGGGGCGCCCTCGGGCGGCACCGGGCATGAGCTCCCCTCGGCCGCCTGCAGTACCCCTTTTCCACCAGCAGGTGGCGGCAGAGGGGCGCCCTCGGGCGGCACCGGGCATGAGCTCCACTCGGCCGCCTGCAGTACCCCTTTTCCACCAGCAGGGGGCGGCCTAACCCTAACCCTAACCTAACCCGAACCCCAACTCCAACCCCAACCCTAACCCTTATGGCGTCCCCCCGGCAACCGCACCCCGCACACTTGGTTCCCCCCTCATTTTAGTTCCCCCGGTGCGCCCCACAAAAGTGTAGCCCCAGAACCCGCACCCCGCACACTTGGTTCCCCCCTCATTTTGGTTCCCCCCCCCTTGGGGTCCCCCCAAGCCCCATGGACCCCCCCCCCTTGGTGCCCCACCCCCCGTCCTACCCGTGCCCGCAGCAGCCGCTCGCGCTCCGCCAGCGCCTCCCGCACCCGACGCTGCATCTCGACCAGGTGGAGGCAGGCGCTGGGGGGGGGGAATAAATTGGGGGAGGTCTGGGGGCGCATTTAGGGGGCGGAGGGGACTGGTTCTCACCTGTAGAACTCGGCGTCGAGCCCCCCCGGGGGCACCTGCAGGGCCAGGATGCCTGGGGGGGTGCGGGGGGGACATGTTAGCACCGAGCATGAGCTCCCCTCGGCCGCCTGCAGTACCCCTTTTCCACCAGCAGGTGGCGGCAGAGGGGCACCCTCGGGCGTCACCGGGCATGAGCTCCCCTGGGCCGCCTGCAGTACTCGTTTTCCACCAGCAGGTGGCGGCAGAGGGGCGCCCTCGGGCGTCACCGGGCATGAGCTCCCCTCGGCCGCCTGCAGTACCCCTTTTCCACCAGCAGGTGGCGGCAGAGGGGCGCCCTCGGGCGTCACCGGGCATGAGCTCCCCTCGGCCGCCTGCAGTACCCCTTTTCCACCAGCAGGTGGCGGCAGAGGGGCGCCTTCGGGCGTCACCGGGCATGAGCTCCCCTTGGCCGCCTGCAGTACTCGTTTTCCACCAGCAGGTGGCGGCAGAGGGGCGCCCTCGGGCGTCACCGGGCATGAGCTCCCCTCGGCCGCCTGCAGTACCCCTTTTCCACCAGCAGGTGGCGGGAGAGGGGCGCCCTCGGGCGTCACCGGGCATGAGCTCCCCTCGGCCGCCTGCAGTACCCCTTTTCCACCAGCAGGTGGCGGCAGAGGGGCGCCCTCGGGCGTCACCGGGCATGAGCTCCCCTCGGCCGCCTGCAGTACCCCTTTTCCACCAGCAGGTGGCGGCAGAGGGGCGCCCTCGGGCGTCACCGGGCATGAGCTCCCCTGGGCCACCTGCAGTACTCGTTTTCCACCAGCAGGTGGCGGCAGAGGGGCGCCCTCGGGCGGCACCGGGCATGAGCTCCCCTCGGCCGCCTGCAGTACCCCTTTTCCACCAGCAGGTGGCGGCAGAGGGGCGCCCTCGGGCGTCACCGGGCATGAGCTCCCCTCGGCCACCTGCAGTACCCCTTTTCCACCAGCAGGTGGCGGCAGAGGGGCGCCCTCGGGCGGCACCGGGCATGAGCTCCCCCCGGCCGCCTGCAGTACCCCTTTTCCACCAGCAGGTGGCGGCAGAGGGGCGCCCTCGGGCGTCACCGGGCATGAGATCCCCCCGGCCGCCTGCAGTACCCCTTTTCCACCAGCAGGGGGCGGCCTATCCCTAACCCTAACCTAACCCGAACCCCAACTCCAACCCCAACCCTAACCCTAATGGCGTCCCCCCGGCAACCGCACCCCGCACACTTGGTTCCCCCCTCATTTTAGTTCCCCCCGGTGCGCCCCACAAAAGTGTCCCCCCAGAACCCGCACCCCGCACACTTGGTTCCCCCCTCCTTTTGGTTCCCCCCCGGTGCGCCCCGCAAATGTGTCCCCCCGGAACCCAAACCCCGCACACTTGGTTCCCCCCTCACTTTGGTTCCCCCCCCGTTGCGCCTGGCAAGTGTGTCCCCCCGGAACCCACACCCCGCACACTTGGTTCCCCCCTCATTTTGGTTCCCCCCCCCTTGGGGTACCCCCAAGCCCCATGGACCCCCCCCCCTTGGTGCCCCACCCCCCGTCCTACCCCTGCCCTCAGCAGCCGCTCGCGCTCCGCCAGCGCCTCCCGCACCCGACGCTGCATCTCGGCCAGGTGGAGGCAGGCGCTGGGGGGGGGGAATAAATTGGGGGGGGGTCTAGGGGCGCATTTAGGGGGCGGAGGGGACTGGTTCTCACCTGTAGAACTCGGCGTCGAGCCCCCCCGGGGGCAGCTGCAGGGCCAGGATGCCTGGGGGGGTGCGGGGGGGCCATGTTAGCACCGGGCATGAGCTCCCCTCGGCCGCCTGCAGTACCCCTTTTCCACCAGCAGGTGGCGGCAGAGGGGCGCCCTCGGGCGGCACCGGGCATGAGCTCCCCTCGGCCGCCTGCAGTACTCGTTTTCCACCAGCAGGTGGCGGCAGAGGGGCGCCCTCGGGCGTCACCGGGCATGAGCTCCCCTCGGCCGCCTGCAGTACCCCTTTTCCACCAGCAGGTGGCGGCAGAGGGGCGCCCTCGGGCGTCACCGGGCATGAGCTCCCCTCGGCCGCCTGCAGTACCCCTTTTCCACCAGCAGGTGGCGGCAGAGGGGCGCCCTCGGGCGTCACCGGGCATGAGCTCCCCTCGGCCGCCTGCTGTACTCGTTTTCCACCAGCAGGTGGCGGCAGAGGGGCGCCCTCGGGCGGCACCGGGCATGAGCTCCCCTCGGCCGCCTGCAGTACCCCTTTTCCACCAGCAGGTGGCGGCAGAGGGGCGCCCTCGGGCGGCACCGGGCATGAGCTCCCCTCGGCCGCCTGCAGTACCCCTTTTCCACCAGCAGGTGGCGGCAGAGGGGCGCCCTCGGGCGTCACCGGGCATGAGCTCCCCTCGGCCGCCTGCAGTACTCGTTTTCCACCAGCAGGTGGCGGCAGAGGGGCGCCCTCGGGCGTCACCGGGCATGAGCTCCACCCGGCCGCCTGCAGTACCCCTTTTCCACCAGCAGGGGTCGGCCTAACCCTAACCCTAACCTAACCCGAACCCCAACTCCAACCCCAACCCTAACCCTTATGGCGTCCCCCCGGCAACCGCACCCCGCACACTTGGTTCCCCCCTCATTTTAGTTCCCCCCGGTGCGCCCCACAAAAGTGTAGCCCCAGAACCCGCACCCCGCACACTTGGTTTCCCCCTCATTTTGGTTCCCCCCCCCTTGGGGTCCCCCCAAGCCCCATGGACCCCCCCCCCTTGGTGCCCCACCCCCCGTCCTACCCGTGCCCGCAGCAGCCGCTCGCGCTCCGCCAGCGCCTCCCGCACCCGACGCTGCATCTCGACCAGGTGGAGGCAGGCGCTGGGGGGGGGGAATAAATTGGGGGAGGTCTGGGGGCGCATTTAGGGGGCGGAGGGGACTGGTTCTCACCTGTAGAACTCGGCGTCGAGCCCCCCCGGGGGCACCTGCAGGGCCAGGATGCCTGGGGGGGTGCGGGGGGGACATGTTAGCACCGAGCATGAGCTCCCCTCGGCCGCCTGCAGTACCCCTTTTCCACCAGCAGGTGGCGGCAGAGGGGCACCCTCGGGCGTCACCGGGCATGAGCTCCCCTGGGCCGCCTGCAGTACTCGTTTTCCACCAGCAGGTGGCGGCAGAGGGGCGCCCTCGGGCGTCACCGGGCATGAGCTCCCCTCGGCCGCCTGCAGTACCCCTTTTCCACCAGCAGGTGGCGGCAGAGGGGCGCCCTCGGGCGTCACCGGGCATGAGCTCCCCTCGGCCGCCTGCAGTACCCCTTTTCCACCAGCAGGTGGCGGCAGAGGGGCGTCTTCGGGCGTCACCGGGCATGAGCTCCCCTTGGCCGCCTGCAGTACTCGTTTTCCACCAGCAGGTGGCGGCAGAGGGGCGCCCTCGGGCGTCACCGGGCATGAGCTCCCCTCGGCCGCCTGCAGTACCCCTTTTCCACCAGCAGGTGGCGGCAGAGGGGCGCCCTCGGGCGTCACCGGGCATGAGCTCCCCTCGGCCGCCTGCAGTACCCCTTTTCCACCAGCAAGTGGCGGCAGAGGGGCGCCCTCGGGCGTCACCGGGCATGAGCTCCCCTCGGCCGCCTGCAGTACCCCTTTTCCACCAGCAGGTGGCGGCAGAGGGGCGCCCTCGGGCGTCACCGGGCATGAGCTCCCCTCGGCCGCCTGCAGTACCCCTTTTCCACCAGCAGGTGGCGGCAGAGGGGCGCCCTCGGGCGTCACCGGGCATGAGCTCCCCTCGGCCGCCTGCAGTACCCCTTTTCCACCAGCAGGTGGCGGCAGAGGGGCGCCCTCGGGCGTCACCGGGCATGAGCTCCCCTCGGCCACCTGCAGTACCCCTTTTCCACCAGCAGGTGGCGGCAGAGGGGCGCCCTCGGGCGTCACCGGGCATGAGCTCCCCCCGGCCGCCTGCAGTACCCCTTTTCCACCAGCAGGTGGCGGCAGAGGGGCGCCCTCGGGCGTCACTGGGCATGAGCTCCCCTCGGCCGCATGCAGTACTCGTTTTCCACCAGCAGGTGGCGGCAGAGGGGCGCCCTCGGGCGTCACCAGGCATGAGCTCCCCCGGCCGCCTGCAGTACTCGTTTTCCACCAGCAGGTGGCGGCAGAGGGGCGCCCTCGGGCGTCACCGGGCATGAGATCCCCCCGGCCGCCTGCAGTACCCCTTTTCCACCAGCAGGGGGCGGCCTAACCCTAACCCTAACCTAACCCGAACCCCAACTCCAACCCCAACCCTAACCCTAATGGCGTCCCCCCGGAAACCGCACCCCGCACACTTGGTTCCCCCCTCATTTTAGTTCCCCCCGGTGCGCCCCACAAAAGTGTCCCCCCAGAACCCGCACCCCGCACACTTGGTTCCCCCCTCCTTTTGGTTCCCCCCCCGGTGCGCCCCGCAAATGTGTCCCCCCGGAACCCGAACCCCGCACACTTGGTTCCCCCCTCACTTTGGTTCCCCCCCCGTTGCGCCTGGCAAGTGTGTCCCCCCGGAACCCACACCCCGCACACTTGGTTCCCCCCTCATTTTGGTTCCCCCCCCCCTTGGGGTACCCCCAAGCCCCATGGACCCCCCCCCCTTGGTGCCCACCCCCCGTCCTACCCCTGCCCGCAGCAGCCGCTCGCGCTCCGCCAGCGCCTCCCGCACCCGACGCTGCATCTCGGCCAGGTGGAGGCAGGCGCTGGGGGGGGGGAATAAATTGGGGGGGGGTCTAGGGGCGCATTTAGGGGGCGGAGGGGACTGGTTCTCACCTGTAGAACTCGGCGTCGAGCCCCCCCGGGGGCAGCTGCAGGGCCAGGATGCCTGGGGGGGTGCGGGGGGGCCATGTTAGCACCGGGCATGAGCTCCCCTCGGCCGCCTGCAGTACCCCTTTTCCACCAGCAGGTGGCGGCAGAGGGGCGCCCTCGGGCGGCACCGGGCATGAGCTCCCCTCGGCCGCCTGCAGTACTCGTTTTCCACCAGCAGGTGGCGGCAGAGGGGCGCCCTCGGGCGGCACCGGGCATGAGCTCCCCTCGGCCGCCTGCAGTACCCCTTTTCCACCAGCAGGTGGCGGCAGAGGGGCGCCCTCGGGCGTCACCGGGCATGAGCTCCCCTCGGCCGCCTGCAGTACTCGTTTTCCACCAGCAGGTGGCGGCAGAGGGGCGCCCTCGGGCGTCACCGGGCATGAGCTCCACCCGGCCGCCTGCAGTACCCCTTTTCCACCAGCAGGGGTCGGCCTAACCCTAACCCTAACCTAACCCGAACCCCAACTCCAACCCCAACCCTAACCCTTATGGCGTCCCCCCGGCAACCGCACCCCGCACACTTGGTTCCCCCCTCATTTTAGTTCCCCCCGGTGCGCCCCACAAAAGTGTAGCCCCAGAACCCGCACCCCGCACACTTGGTTTCCCCCTCATTTTGGTTCCCCCCCCCTTGGGGTCCCCCCAAGCCCCATGGACCCCCCCCCCTTGGTGCCCCACCCCCCGTCCTACCCGTGCCCGCAGCAGCCGCTCGCGCTCCGCCAGCGCCTCCCGCACCCGACGCTGCATCTCGACCAGGTGGAGGCAGGCGCTGGGGGGGGGGAATAAATTGGGGGAGGTCTGGGGGCGCATTTAGGGGGCGGAGGGGACTGGTTCTCACCTGTAGAACTCGGCGTCGAGCCCCCCCGGGGGCACCTGCAGGGCCAGGATGCCTGGGGGGGTGCGGGGGGGACATGTTAGCACCGAGCATGAGCTCCCCTCGGCCGCCTGCAGTACCCCTTTTCCACCAGCAGGTGGCGGCAGAGGGGCACCCTCGGGCGTCACCGGGCATGAGCTCCCCTGGGCCGCCTGCAGTACTCGTTTTCCACCAGCAGGTGGCGGCAGAGGGGCGCCCTCGGGCGTCACCGGGCATGAGCTCCCCTCGGCCGCCTGCAGTACCCCTTTTCCACCAGCAGGTGGCGGCAGAGGGGCGCCCTCGGGCGTCACCGGGCATGAGCTCCCCTCGGCCGCCTGCAGTACCCCTTTTCCACCAGCAGGTGGCGGCAGAGGGGCGTCTTCGGGCGTCACCGGGCATGAGCTCCCCTTGGCCGCCTGCAGTACTCGTTTTCCACCAGCAGGTGGCGGCAGAGGGGCGCCCTCGGGCGTCACCGGGCATGAGCTCCCCTCGGCCGCCTGCAGTACCCCTTTTCCACCAGCAGGTGGCGGCAGAGGGGCGCCCTCGGGCGTCACCGGGCATGAGCTCCCCTCGGCCGCCTGCAGTACCCCTTTTCCACCAGCAAGTGGCGGCAGAGGGGCGCCCTCGGGCGTCACCGGGCATGAGCTCCCCTCGGCCGCCTGCAGTACCCCTTTTCCACCAGCAGGTGGCGGCAGAGGGGCGCCCTCGGGCGTCACCGGGCATGAGCTCCCCTCGGCCGCCTGCAGTACCCCTTTTCCACCAGCAGGTGGCGGCAGAGGGGCGCCCTCGGGCGTCACCGGGCATGAGCTCCCCTCGGCCGCCTGCAGTACCCCTTTTCCACCAGCAGGTGGCGGCAGAGGGGCGCCCTCGGGCGTCACCGGGCATGAGCTCCCCTCGGCCACCTGCAGTACCCCTTTTCCACCAGCAGGTGGCGGCAGAGGGGCGCCCTCGGGCGTCACCGGGCATGAGCTCCCCCCGGCCGCCTGCAGTACCCCTTTTCCACCAGCAGGTGGCGGCAGAGGGGCGCCCTCGGGCGTCACTGGGCATGAGCTCCCCTCGGCCGCATGCAGTACTCGTTTTCCACCAGCAGGTGGCGGCAGAGGGGCGCCCTCGGGCGTCACCAGGCATGAGCTCCCCCCGGCCGCCTGCAGTACTCGTTTTCCACCAGCAGGTGGCGGCAGAGGGGCGCCCTCGGGCGTCACCGGGCATGAGATCCCCCCGGCCGCCTGCAGTACCCCTTTTCCACCAGCAGGGGGCGGCCTAACCCTAACCCTAACCTAACCCGAACCCCAACTCCAACCCCAACCCTAACCCTAATGGCGTCCCCCCGGAAACCGCACCCCGCACACTTGGTTCCCCCCTCATTTTAGTTCCCCCCGGTGCGCCCCACAAAAGTGTCCCCCCAGAACCCGCACCCCGCACACTTGGTTCCCCCCTCCTTTTGGTTCCCCCCCCGGTGCGCCCCGCAAATGTGTCCCCCCGGAACCCGAACCCCGCACACTTGGTTCCCCCCTCACTTTGGTTCCCCCCCCGTTGCGCCTGGCAAGTGTGTCCCCCCGGAACCCACACCCCGCACACTTGGTTCCCCCCTCATTTTGGTTCCCCCCCCCTTGGGGTACCCCCAAGCCCCATGGACCCCCCCCCCTTGGTGCCCCACCCCCCGTCCTACCCCTGCCCTCAGCAGCCGCTCGCGCTCCGCCAGCGCCTCCCGCACCCGACGCTGCATCTCGGCCAGGTGGAGGCAGGCGCTGGGGGGGGGGAATAAATTGGGGGGGGGTCTAGGGGCGCATTTAGGGGGCGGAGGGGACTGGTTCTCACCTGTAGAACTCGGCGTCGAGCCCCCCCGGGGGCAGCTGCAGGGCCAGGATGCCTGGGGGGGTGCGGGGGGGCCATGTTAGCACCGGGCATGAGCTCCCCTCGGCCGCCTGCAGTACCCCTTTTCCACCAGCAGGTGGCGGCAGAGGGGCGCCCTCGGGCGGCACCGGGCATGAGCTCCCCTCGGCCGCCTGCAGTACTCGTTTTCCACCAGCAGGTGGCGGCAGAGGGGCGCCCTCGGGCGTCACCGGGCATGAGCTCCCCTCGGCCGCCTGCAGTACCCCTTTTCCACCAGCAGGTGGCGGCAGAGGGGCGCCCTCGGGCGGCACCGGGCATGAGCTCCCCTCGGCCGCCTGCAGTACCACTTTTCCACCAGCAGGTGGCGGCAGAGGGGCGCCCTCGGGCGGCACCGGGCATGAGCTCCACTCGGCCGCCTGCAGTACCCCTTTTCCACCAGCAGGGGGCGGCCTAACCCTAACCCTAACCTAACCCGAACCCCAACTCCAACCCCAACCCTAACCCTTATGGCGTCCCCCCGGCAACCGCACCCCGCACACTTGGTTCCCCCCTCATTTTAGTTCCCCCCGGTGCGCCCCACAAAAGTGTAGCCCCAGAACCCGCACCCCGCACACTTGGTTCCCCCCTCATTTTGGTTCCCCCCCCCTTGGGGTCCCCCCAAGCCCCATGGACCCCCCCCCCTTGGTGCCCCACCCCCCGTCCTACCCGTGCCCGCAGCAGCCGCTCGCGCTCCGCCAGCGCCTCCCGCACCCGACGCTGCATCTCGACCAGGTGGAGGCAGGCGCTGGGGGGGGGGAATAAATTGGGGGAGGTCTGGGGGCGCATTTAGGGGGCGGAGGGGACTGGTTCTCACCTGTAGAACTCGGCGTCGAGCCCCCCCGGGGGCACCTGCAGGGCCAGGATGCCTGGGGGCGGGCGGGGGGGACATGTTAGCACCGAGCATGAGCTCCCCTCGGCCGCCTGCAGTACCCCTTTTCCACCAGCAGGTGGCGGCAGAGGGGCACCCTCGGGCGTCACCGGGCATGAGCTCCCCTGGGCCGCCTGCAGTACTCGTTTTCCACCAGCAGGTGGCGGCAGAGGGGCGCCCTCGGGCGTCACCGGGCATGAGCTCCCCTCGGCCGCCTGCAGTACCCCTTTTCCACCAGCAGGTGGCGGCAGAGGGGCGCCCTCGGGCGTCACCGGGCATGAGCTCCCCTCGGCCGCCTGCAGTACCCCTTTTCCACCAGCAGGTGGCGGCAGAGGGGCGCCTTCGGGCGTCACCGGGCATGAGCTCCCCTTGGCCGCCTGCAGTACTCGTTTTCCACCAGCAGGTGGCGGCAGAGGGGCGCCCTCGGGCGTCACCGGGCATGAGCTCCCCTCGGCCGCCTGCAGTACCCCTTTTCCACCAGCAGGTGGCGGCAGAGGGGCGCCCTCGGGCGTCACCGGGCATGAGCTCCCCTCGGCCGCCTGCAGTACCCCTTTTCCACCAGCAGGTGGCGGCAGAGGGGCGCCCTCGGGCGTCACCGGGCATGAGCTCCCCTCGGCCACCTGCAGTACCCCTTTTCCACCAGCAGGTGGCGGCAGAGGGGCGCCCTCGGGCGTCACCGGGCATGAGCTCCCCCCGGCCGCCTGCAGTACCCCTTTTCCACCAGCAGGTGGCGGCAGAGGGGCGCCCTCGGGCGTCACTGGGCATGAGCTCCCCTCGGCCGCATGCAGTACTCGTTTTCCACCAGCAGGTGGCGGCAGAGGGGCGCCCTCGGGCGTCACCAGGCATGAGCTCCCCCCGGCCGCCTGCAGTACTCGTTTTCCACCAGCAGGTGGCGGCAGAGGGGCGCCCTCGGGCGTCACCGGGCATGAGATCCCCCCGGCCGCCTGCAGTACCCCTTTTCCACCAGCAGGGGGCGGCCTAACCCTAACCCTAACCTAACCCGAACCCCAACTCCAACCCCAACCCTAACCCTAATGGCGTCCCCCCGGAAACCGCACCCCGCACACTTGGTTCCCCCCTCATTTTAGTTCCCCCCGGTGCGCCCCACAAAAGTGTCCCCCCAGAACCCGCACCCCGCACACTTGGTTCCCCCCTCCTTTTGGTTCCCCCCCCGGTGCGCCCCGCAAATGTGTCCCCCCGGAACCCGAACCCCGCACACTTGGTTCCCCCCTCACTTTGGTTCCCCCCCCGTTGCGCCTGGCAAGTGTGTCCCCCCGGAACCCACACCCCGCACACTTGGTTCCCCCCTCATTTTGGTTCCCCCCCCCTTGGGGTACCCCCAAGCCCCATGGACCCCCCCCCCTTGGTGCCCCACCCCCCGTCCTACCCCTGCCCGCAGCAGCCGCTCGCGCTCCGCCAGCGCCTCCCGCACCCGACGCTGCATCTCGGCCAGGTGGAGGCAGGCGCTGGGGGGGGGGAATAAATTGGGGGGGGGTCTAGGGGCGCATTTAGGGGGCGGAGGGGACTGGTTCTCACCTGTAGAACTCGGCGTCGAGCCCCCCCGGGGGCAGCTGCAGGGCCAGGATGCCTGGGGGGGTGCGGGGGGGCCATGTTAGCACCGGGCATGAGCTCCCCTCGGCCGCCTGCAGTACCCCTTTTCCACCAGCAGGTGGCGGCAGAGGGGCGCCCTCGGGCGGCACCGGGCATGAGCTCCCCTCGGCCGCCTGCAGTACTCGTTTTCCACCAGCAGGTGGCGGCAGAGGGGCGCCCTCGGGCGTCACCGGGCATGAGCTCCCCTCGGCCGCCTGCAGTACCCCTTTTCCACCAGCAGGTGGCGGCAGAGGGGCGCCCTCGGGCGGCACCGGGCATGAGCTCCCCTCGGCCGCCTGCAGTACCACTTTTCCACCAGCAGGTGGCGGCAGAGGGGCGCCCTCGGGCGGCACCGGGCATGAGCTCCACTCGGCCGCCTGCAGTACCCCTTTTCCACCAGCAGGGGGCGGCAGAGGGGCGCCTTCGGGCGTCACCGGGCATGAGCTCCCCTTGGCCGCCTGCAGTACTCGTTTTCCACCAGCAGGTGGCGGCAGAGGGGCGCCCTCGGGCGGCACCGGGCATGAGCTCCCCTCGGCCGCCTGCAGTACCACTTTTCCACCAGCAGGTGGCGGCAGAGGGGCGCCCTCGGGCGGCACCGGGCATGAGATCCCCCCGGCCGCCTGCAGTACCCCTTTTCCACCAGCAGGGGGCGGCCTAACCCTAACCCTAACCTAACCCGAACCCCAACTCCAACCCCAACCCTAACCCTTATGGCGTCCCCCCGGCAACCGCACCCCGCACACTTGGTTCCCCCCTCATTTTAGTTCCCCCCGGTGCGCCCCACAAAAGTGTAGCCCCAGAACCCGCACCCCGCACACTTGGTTCCCCCCTCATTTTGGTTCCCCCCCCCTTGGGGTCCCCCCAAGCCCCATGGACCCCCCCCCCTTGGTGCCCCACCCCCCGTCCTACCCGTGCCCGCAGCAGCCGCTCGCGCTCCGCCAGCGCCTCCCGCACCCGACGCTGCATCTCGACCAGGTGGAGGCAGGCGCTGGGGGGGGGGAATAAATTGGGGGAGGTCTGGGGGCGCATTTAGGGGGCGGAGGGGACTGGTTCTCACCTGTAGAACTCGGCGTCGAGCCCCCCCGGGGGCACCTGCAGGGCCAGGATGCCTGGGGGCGGGCGCGGGGGACATGTTAGCACCGAGCATGAGCTCCCCTCGGCCGCCTGCAGTACCCCTTTTCCACCAGCAGGTGGCGGCAGAGGGGCACCCTCGGGCGTCACCGGGCATGAGCTCCCCTGGGCCGCCTGCAGTACTCGTTTTCCACCAGCAGGTGGCGGCAGAGGGGCGCCCTCGGGCGTCACCGGGCATGAGCTCCCCTCGGCCGCCTGCAGTACCCCTTTTCCACCAGCAGGTGGCGGCAGAGGGGCGCCCTCGGGCGTCACCGGGCATGAGCTCCCCTCGGCCGCCTGCAGTACCCCTTTTCCACCAGCAGGTGGCGGCAGAGGGGCGCCTTCGGGCGTCACCGGGCATGAGCTCCCCTTGGCCGCCTGCAGTACTCGTTTTCCACCAGCAGGTGGCGGCAGAGGGGCGCCCTCGGGCGTCACCGGGCATGAGCTCCCCTCGGCCGCCTGCAGTACCCCTTTTCCACCAGCAGGTGGCGGCAGAGGGGCGCCCTCGGGCGTCACCGGGCATGAGCTCCCCTCGGCCGCCTGCAGTACCCCTTTTCCACCAGCAGGTGGCGGCAGAGGGGCGCCTTCGGGCGTCACCGGGCATGAGCTCCCCTTGGCCGCCTGCAGTACTCGTTTTCCACCAGCAGGTGGCGGCAGAGGGGCGCCCTCGGGCGGCACCGGGCATGAGCTCCCCTCGGCCGCCTGCAGTACCACTTTTCCACCAGCAGGTGGCGGCAGAGGGGCGCCCTCGGGCGGCACCGGGCATGAGATCCCCCCGGCCGCCTGCAGTACCCCTTTTCCACCAGCAGGGGGCGGCCTAACCCTAACCCTAACCTAACCCGAACCCCAACTCCAACCCCAACCCTAACCCTTATGGCGTCCCCCCGGCAACCGCACCCCGCACACTTGGTTCCCCCCTCATTTTAGTTCCCCCCGGTGCGCCCCACAAAAGTGTAGCCCCAGAACCCGCACCCCGCACACTTGGTTCCCCCCTCATTTTGGTTCCCCCCCCCTTGGGGTCCCCCCAAGCCCCATGGACCCCCCCCCCTTGGTGCCCCACCCCCCGTCCTACCCGTGCCCGCAGCAGCCGCTCGCGCTCCGCCAGCGCCTCCCGCACCCGACGCTGCATCTCGACCAGGTGGAGGCAGGCGCTGGGGGGGGGGAATAAATTGGGGGAGGTCTGGGGGCGCATTTAGGGGGCGGAGGGGACTGGTTCTCACCTGTAGAACTCGGCGTCGAGCCCCCCCGGGGGCACCTGCAGGGCCAGGATGCCTGGGGGGGTGCGGGGGGGACATGTTAGCACCGAGCATGAGCTCCCCTCGGCCGCCTGCAGTACCCCTTTTCCACCAGCAGGTGGCGGCAGAGGGGCACCCTCGGGCGTCACCGGGCATGAGCTCCCCTGGGCCGCCTGCAGTACTCGTTTTCCACCAGCAGGTGGCGGCAGAGGGGCGCCCTCGGGCGTCACCGGGCATGAGCTCCCCTCGGCCGCCTGCAGTACCCCTTTTCCACCAGCAGGTGGCGGCAGAGGGGCGCCCTCGGGCGTCACCGGGCATGAGCTCCCCTCGGCCGCCTGCAGTACCCCTTTTCCACCAGCAGGTGGCGGCAGAGGGGCGCCTTCGGGCGTCACCGGGCATGAGCTCCCCTTGGCCGCCTGCAGTACTCGTTTTCCACCAGCAGGTGGCGGCAGAGGGGCGCCCTCGGGCGTCACCGGGCATGAGCTCCCCTCGGCCGCCTGCAGTACCCCTTTTCCACCAGCAGGTGGCGGCAGAGGGGCGCCCTCGGGCGTCACCGGGCATGAGCTCCCCTCGGCCGCCTGCAGTACCCCTTTTCCACCAGCAGGTGGCGGCAGAGGGGCGCCTTCGGGCGTCACCGGGCATGAGCTCCCCTTTGCCGCCTGCAGTACTCGTTTTCCACCAGCAGGTGGCGGCAGAGGGGCGCCCTCGGGCGTCACCGGGCATGAGCTCCCCTCGGCCGCCTGCAGTACCCCTTTTCCACCAGCAGGTGGCGGCAGAGGGGCGCCCTCGGGCGTCACCGGGCATGAGCTCCCCTCGGCCGCCTGCAGTACCCCTTTTCCACCAGCAGGTGGCGGCAGAGGGGCGCCCTCGGGCGTCACCGGGCATGAGCTCCCCTGGGCCGCCTGCAGTACTCGTTTTCCACCAGCAGGTGGCGGCAGAGGGGCGCCCTCGGGCGGCACCGGGCATGAGCTCCCCTCGGCCGCCTGCAGTACCCCTTTTCCACCAGCAGGTGGCGGCAGAGGGGCGCCCTCGGGCGTCACCGGGCATGAGCTCCCCTCGGCCACCTGCAGTACCCCTTTTCCACCAGCAGGTGGCGGCAGAGGGGCGCCCTCGGGCGTCACCGGGCATGAGCTCCCCCCGGCCGCCTGCAGTACCCCTTTTCCACCAGCAGGTGGCGGCAGAGGGGCGCCCTCGGGCGTCACCGGGCATGAGATCCCCCCGGCCGCCTGCAGTACCCCTTTTCCACCAGCAGGGGGCGGCCTAACCCTAACCCTAACCTAACCCGAACCCCAACTCCAACCCCAACCCTAACCCTAATGGCGTCCCCCCGGCAACCGCACCCCGCACACTTGGTTCCCCCCTCATTTTAGTTCCCCCCGGTGCGCCCCACAAAAGTGTCCCCCCAGAACCCGCACCCCGCACACTTGGTTCCCCCCTCCTTTTGGTTCCCCCCCCGGTGCGCCCCGCAAATGTGTCCCCCCGGAACCCGAACCCCGCACACTTGGTTCCCCCCTCACTTTGGTTCCCCCCCCGTTGCGCCTGGCAAATGTGTCCCCCCGGAACCCGAAACCCGCACACTTGGTTCCCCCCTCACTTTGGATCCCCCCCCGGTGCGCCCCACAAAAGTGTAGCCCCAGAACCCGCACCCCGCACACTTGGTTCCCCCCTCATTTTGGTTCCCCCCCCCTTGGGGTCCCCCCAAGCCCCATGGACCCCCCCCCCTTGGTGCCCCACCCCCCGTCCTACCCGTGCCCGCAGCAGCCGCTCGCGCTCCGCCAGCGCCTCCCGCACCCGACGCTGCATCTCGACCAGGTGGAGGCAGGCGCTGGGGGGGGGGAATAAATTGGGGGAGGTCTGGGGGCGCATTTAGGGGGCGGAGGGGACTGGTTCTCACCTGTAGAACTCGGCGTCGAGCCCCCCCGGGGGCACCTGCAGGGCCAGGATGCCTGGGGGGGTGCGGGGGGGACATGTTAGCACCGAGCATGAGCTCCCCTCGGCCGCCTGCAGTACCCCTTTTCCACCAGCAGGTGGCGGCAGAGGGGCACCCTCGGGCGTCACCGGGCATGAGCTCCCCTGGGCCGCCTGCAGTACTCGTTTTCCACCAGCAGGTGGCGGCAGAGGGGCGCCCTCAGGCGTCACCGGGCATGAGCTCCCCTCGGCCGCCTGCAGTACCCCTTTTCCACCAGCAGGTGGCGGCAGAGGGGCGCCCTCGGGCGGCACCGGGCATGAGCTCCCCTCGGCCGCCTGCAGTACCCCTTTTCCACCAGCAGGTGGCGGCAGAGGGGCGCCTTCGGGCGTCACCGGGCATGAGCTCCCCTTGGCCGCCTGCAGTACTCGTTTTCCACCAGCAGGTGGCGGCAGAGGGGCGCCCTCGGGCGTCACCGGGCATGAGCTCCCCTCGGCCGCCTGCAGTACCCCTTTTCCACCAGCAGGTGGCGGCAGAGGGGCGCCCTCGGGCGTCACCGGGCATGAGCTCCCCTCGGCCGCCTGCAGTACCCCTTTTCCACCAGCAGGTGGCGGCAGAGGGGCGCCCTCGGGCGTCACCGGGCATGAGCTCCCCTCGGCCGCCTGCAGTACCCCTTTTCCACCAGCAGGTGGCGGCAGAGGGGCGCCCTCGGGCGTCACCGGGCATGAGCTCCCCTGGGCCGCCTGCAGTACTCGTTTTCCACCAGCAGGTGGCGGCAGAGGGGCGCCCTCGGGCGGCACCGGGCATGAGCTCCCCTCGGCCGCCTGCAGTACCCCTTTTCCACCAGCAGGTGGCGGCAGAGGGGCGCCCTCGGGCGTCACCGGGCATGAGCTCCCCTCGGCCACCTGCAGTACCCCTTTTCCACCAGCAGGTGGCGGCAGAGGGGCGCCCTCGGGCGTCACCGGGCATGAGCTCCCCCCGGCCGCCTGCAGTACCCCTTTTCCACCAGCAGGTGGCGGCAGAGGGGCGCCCTCGGGCGTCACTGGGCATGAGCTCCCCTCGGCCGCATGCAGTACTCGTTTTCCACCAGCAGGTGGCGGCAGAGGGGCGCCCTCGGGCGTCACCAGGCATGAGCTCCCCCCGGCCGCCTGCAGTACTCGTTTTCCACCAGCAGGTGGCGGCAGAGGGGCGCCCTCGGGCGTCACCGGGCATGAGATCCCCCCGGCCGCCTGCAGTACCCCTTTTCCACCAGCAGGGGGCGGCCTAACCCTAACCCTAACCTAACCCGAACCCCAACTCCAACCCCAACCCTAACCCTAATGGCGTCCCCCCGGCAACCGCACCCCGCACACTTGGTTCCCCCCTCATTTTAGTTCCCCCCGGTGCGCCCCACAAAAGTGTCCCCCCAGAACCCGCACCCCGCACACTTGGTTCCCCCCTCCTTTTGGTTCCCCCCCCCGGTGCGCCCCGCAAATGTGTCCCCCCGGAACCCGAACCCCGCACACTTGGTTCCCCCCTCACTTTGGTTCCCCCCCCGTTGCGCCTGGCAAGTGTGTCCCCCCGGAACCCACACCCCGCACACTTGGTTCCCCCCTCATTTTGGTTCCCCCCCCCTTGGGGTACCCCCAAGCCCCATGGACCCCCCCCCCTTGGTGCCCCACCCCCCGTCCTACCCCTGCCCGCAGCAGCCGCTCGCGCTCCGCCAGCGCCTCCCGCACCCGACGCTGCATCTCGGCCAGGTGGAGGCAGGCGCTGGGGGGGGGGAATAAATTGGGGGGGGGTCTAGGGGCGCATTTAGGGGGCGGAGGGGACTGGTTCTCACCTGTAGAACTCGGCGTCGAGCCCCCCCGGGGGCAGCTGCAGGGCCAGGATGCCTGGGGGGGTGCGGGGGGGCCATGTTAGCACCGGGCATGAGCTCCCCTCGGCCGCCTGCAGTACCCCTTTTCCACCAGCAGGTGGCGGCAGAGGGGCGCCCTCGGGCGGCACCGGGCATGAGCTCCCCTCGGCCGCCTGCAGTACTCGTTTTCCACCAGCAGGTGGCGGCAGAGGGGCGCCCTCGGGCGTCACCGGGCATGAGCTCCCCTCGGCCGCCTGCAGTACCCCTTTTCCACCAGCAGGTGGCGGCAGAGGGGCGCCCTCGGGCGGCACCGGGCATGAGCTCCCCTCGGCCGCCTGCAGTACCACTTTTCCACCAGCAGGTGGCGGCAGAGGGGCGCCCTCGGGCGGCACCGGGCATGAGCTCCACTCGGCCGCCTGCAGTACCCCTTTTCCACCAGCAGGGGGCGGCCTAACCCTAACCCTAACCTAACCCGAACCCCAACTCCAACCCCAACCCTAACCCTTATGGCGTCCCCCCGGCAACCGCACCCCGCACACTTGGTTCCCCCCTCATTTTAGTTCCCCCCGGTGCGCCCCACAAAAGTGTAGCCCCAGAACCCGCACCCCGCACACTTGGTTCCCCCCTCATTTTGGTTCCCCCCCCCTTGGGGTCCCCCCAAGCCCCATGGACCCCCCCCCCTTGGTGCCCCACCCCCCGTCCTACCCGTGCCCGCAGCAGCCGCTCGCGCTCCGCCAGCGCCTCCCGCACCCGACGCTGCATCTCGACCAGGTGGAGGCAGGCGCTGGGGGGGGGGAATAAATTGGGGGAGGTCTGGGGGCGCATTTAGGGGGCGGAGGGGACTGGTTCTCACCTGTAGAACTCGGCGTCGAGCCCCCCCGGGGGCACCTGCAGGGCCAGGATGCCTGGGGGGGTGCGGGGGGGACATGTTAGCACCGAGCATGAGCTCCCCTCGGCCGCCTGCAGTACCCCTTTTCCACCAGCAGGTGGCGGCAGAGGGGCACCCTCGGGCGTCACCGGGCATGAGCTCCCCTGGGCCGCCTGCAGTACTCGTTTTCCACCAGCAGGTGGCGGCAGAGGGGCGCCCTCGGGCGTCACCGGGCATGAGCTCCCCTCGGCCGCCTGCAGTACCCCTTTTCCACCAGCAGGTGGCGGCAGAGGGGCGCCCTCGGGCGTCACCGGGCATGAGCTCCCCTCGGCCGCCTGCAGTACCCCTTTTCCACCAGCAGGTGGCGGCAGAGGGGCGCCTTCGGGCGTCACCGGGCATGAGCTCCCCTCGGCCGCCTGCAGTACCCCTTTTCCACCAGCAGGTGGCGGCAGAGGGGCGCCCTCGGGCGTCACCGGGCATGAGCTCCCCTCGGCCGCCTGCAGTACCCCTTTTCCACCAGCAGGTGGCGGCAGAGGGGCGCCCTCGGGCGGCACCGGGCATGAGCTCCCCTCGGCCGCCTGCAGTACCCCTTTTCCACCAGCAGGTGGCGGCAGAGGGGCGCCCTCGGGCGTCACCGGGCATGAGCTCCCCTGGGCCGCCTGCAGTACTCGTTTTCCACCAGCAGGTGGCGGCAGAGGTGCGCCCTCGGGCGGCACCGGGCATGAGCTCCCCTCGGCCGCCTGCAGTACCCCTTTTCCACCAGCAGGTGGCGGCAGAGGGGCGCCCTCGGGCGTCACCGGGCATGAGCTCCCCTCGGCCACCTGCAGTACCCCTTTTCCACCAGCAGGTGGCGGCAGAGGGGCGCCCTCGGGCGTCACCGGGCATGAGCTCCCCCCGGCCGCCTGCAGTACCCCTTTTCCACCAGCAGGTGGCGGCAGAGGGGCGCCCTCGGGCGTCACTGGGCATGAGCTCCCCTCGGCCGCATGCAGTACTCGTTTTCCACCAGCAGGTGGCGGCAGAGGGGCGCCCTCGGGCGTCACCAGGCATGAGCTCCCCCCGGCCGCCTGCAGTACTCGTTTTCCACCAGCAGGTGGCGGCAGAGGGGCGCCCTCGGGCGTCACCGGGCATGAGATCCCCCCGGCCGCCTGCAGTATCCCTTTTCCACCAGCAGGGGGCGGCCTAACCCTAACCCTAACCTAACCCGAACCCCAACTCCAACCCCAACCCTAACCCTAATGGCGTCCCCCCGGCAACCGCACCCCGCACACTTGGTTCCCCCCTCATTTTAGTTCCCCCCGGTGCGCCCCACAAAAGTGTCCCCCCAGAACCCGCACCCCGCACACTTGGTTCCCCCCTCCTTTTGGTTCCCCCTGGTGCGCCCTGCAAATTTGTCCCCGCGGAACCCGAACCCCGCACACTTGGTTCCCCCCTCATTTTGGTTCCCCCCCCGGTGCGCCCCGCAAATGTGTCCCCCGGAACCCGAACCCCGCACACTTGGTTCCCCCCTCACTTTGGTTCCCCCCCCGTTGCGCCTGGCAAGTGTGTCCCCCCGGAACCCACACCCCGCACACTTGGTTCCCCCCTCATTTTGGTTCCCCCCCCCTTGGGGTACCCCCAAGCCCCATGGACCCCCCCCCCCTTGGTGCCCCACCCCCCGTCCTACCCATGCCCGCAGCAGCCGCTCGCGCTCCGCCAGCGCCTCCCGCACCCGACGCTGCATCTCGGCCAGGTGGAGGCAGGCGCTGGGGGGGGGGAATAAATTGGGGGGGGGTCTAGGGGCGCATTTAGGGGGCGGAGGGGACTGGTTCTCACCTGTAGAACTCGGCGTCGAGCCCCCCCGGGGGCAGCTGCAGGGCCAGGATGCCTGGGGGGGTGCGGGGGGGCCATGTTAGCACCGGGCATGAGCTCCCCTCGGCCGCCTGCAGTACCCCTTTTCCACCAGCAGGTGGCGGCAGAGGGGCGCCCTCGGGCGGCACCGGGCATGAGCTCCCCTCGGCCGCCTGCAGTACTCGTTTTCCACCAGCAGGTGGCGGCAGAGGGGCGCCCTCGGGCGTCACCGGGCATGAGCTCCCCTCGGCCGCCTGCAGTACTCGTTTTCCACCAGCAGGTGGCGGCAGAGGGGCGCCCTCGGGCGTCACCGGGCATGAGCTCCCCTCGGCCGCCTGCAGTACCCCTTTTCCACCAGCAGGTGGCGGCAGAGGGGCGCCCTCGGGCGGCACCGGGCATGAGCTCCCCTCGGCCGCCTGCAGTACCCCTTTTCCACCAGCAGGTGGCGGCAGAGGGGCGCCCTCGGGCGGCACCGGGCATGAGCTCCACTCGGCCGCCTGCAGTACCCCTTTTCCACCAGCAGGTGGCGGCAGAGGGGCGCCCTCGGGCGTCACCGGGCATGAGCTCCCCTGGGCCGCCTGCAGTACTCGTTTTCCACCAGCAGGTGGCGGCAGAGGGGCGCCCTCGGGCGGCACCGGGCATGAGCTCCCCTCGGCCGCCTGCAGTACCCCTTTTCCACCAGCAGGTGGCGGCAGAGGGGCGCCCTCGGGCGTCACCGGGCATGAGCTCCCCTCGGCCGCCTGCTGTACTCGTTTTCCACCAGCAGGTGGCGGCAGAGGGGCGCCCTCGGGCGGCACCGGGCATGAGCTCCCCTCGGCCGCCTGCAGTACCACTTTTCCACCAGCAGGTGGCGGCAGAGGGGCGCCTTCGGGCGTCACCGGGCATGAGCTCCCCTCGGCCGCCTGCAGTACCCCTTTTTCCACCAGCAGGTGGCGGCAGAGGGGCGCCCTCGGGCGTCACCGGGCATGAGCTCCCCCCGGCCGCCTGCAGTACTCGTTTTCCACCAGCAGGTGGCGGCAGAGGGGCGCCCTCGGGCGTCACCGGGCATGAGCTCCACCCGGCCGCCTGCAGTACCCCTTTTCCACCAGCAGGGGGCGGCCTAACCCTAACCCTAACCTAACCCGAACCCCAACTCCAACCCCAACCCTAACCCTTATGGCGTCCCCCCGGCAACCGCACCCCGCACACTTGGTTCCCTCCTCATTTTAGTTCCCCCCGGTGCGCCCCACAAAAGTGTAGCCCCAGAACCCGCACCCCGCACACTTGGTTCCCCCCTCATTTTGGTTCCCCCCCCCTTGGGGTCCCCCCAAGCCCCATGGACACCCCCCCCTTGGTGTCCCACCCCCCGTCCTACCCGTGCCCGCAGCAGCCGCTCGCGCTCCGCCAGCGCCTCCCGCACCCGACGCTGCATCTCGGCCAGGTGGAGGCAGGCGCTGGGGGGGGGGAATAAATTGGGGGGGGGTCTAGGGGCGCATTTAGGGGGCGGAGGGGACTGGTTCTCACCTGTAGAACTCGGCGTCGAGCTCCCCCGGGGGCACCTGCAGGGCCAGGATGCCTGGGGGGGTGCGGGGGGGACATGTTAGCACCGAGCATGAGCTCCCCTCGGCCGCCTGCAGTACCCCTTTTCCACCAGCAGGTGGCGGCAGAGGGGCGCCCTCGGGCGTCACCGGGCATGAGCTCCCCTGGGCCGCCTGCAGTACTCGTTTTCCACCAGCAGGTGGCGGCAGAGGGGCGCCCTCGGGCGGCACCGGGCATGAGCTCCCCTCGGCCGCCTGCAGTACCCCTTTTCCACCAGCAGGTGGCGGCAGAGGGGCGCCCTCGGGCGTCACCGGGCATGAGCTCCCCTCGGCCGCCTGCAGTACCCCTTTTCCACCAGCAGGTGGCGGCAGAGGGGCGCCTTCGGGCGTCACCGGGCATGAGCTCCCCTCGGCCGCCTGCAGTACTCGTTTTCCACCAGCAGGTGGCGGCAGAGGGGCGCCCTCGGGCGACACCGGGCATGAGCTCCCCTCGGCCGCCTGCAGTACCCCTTTTCCACCAGCAGGTGGCGGCAGAGGGGCGCCCTCGGGCGTCACCGGGCATGAGCTCCCCTCGGCCGCCTGCAGTACCCCTTTTCCACCAGCAGGTGGCGGCAGAGGGGCGCCCTCGGGCGTCACCGGGCATGAGCTCCCCCCGGCCGCCTGCAGTACCCCTTTTCCACCAGCAGGTGGCGGCAGAGGGGCGCCCTCGGGCGTCACCGGGCATGAGCTCCCCTCGGCCGCCTGCAATACCCCTTTTCCACCAGCAGGTGGCGGCAGAGGGGCGCCCTCGGGCGGCACCGGGCATGAGCTCCCCTCGGCCGCCTGCAGTACTCGTTTTCCACCAGCAGGTGGCGGCAGAGGGGCGCCCTCGGGCGTCACCGGGCATGAGCTCCCCTCGGCCGCCTGCAGTACCCCTTTTCCACCAGCAGGTGGCGGCAGAGGGGCGCCCTCGGGCATCACCGGGCATGAGCTCCCCTCGGCCACCTGCAGTACCCCTTTTCCACCAGCAGGTGGCGGCAGAGGGGCGCCCTCGGGCGTCACCGGGCATGAGCTCCCCCCGGCCGCCTGCAGTACCCCTTTTCCACCAGCAGGTGGCGGCAGAGGGGCGCCCTCGGGCGTCACTGGGCATGAGCTCCCCTCGGCCGCATGCAGTACTCGTTTTCCACCTGCAGGTGGCGGCAGAGGGGCGCCCTCGGGCGTCACCGGGCATGAGCTCCCCCCGGCCGCCTGCAGTACTCGTTTTCCACCAGCAGGTGGCGGCAGAGGGGCGCCCTCGGGCGTCACCGGGCATGAGCTCCCCCCGGCCGCCTGCAGTACCCCTTTTCCACCAGCAGGTGGCGGCCTAACCCTAACCCTAACCTAACCCGAACCCCAACTCCAACCCCAACCCTAACCCTAATGGCGTCCCCCCGGCAACCGCACCCCGCACACTTGGTTCCCCCCTCATTTTAGTTCCCCCCGGTGCGCCCCACAAAAGTGTCCCCCCAGAACCCGCACCCCGCACACTTGGTTCCCCCCTCCTTTTGGTTCCCCCTGGTGCGCCCTGCAAATTTGTCCCCGCGGAACCCGAACCCCGCACACTTGGTTCCCCCCTCATTTTGGTTCCCCCCCCGGTGCGCCCCGCAAATGTGTCCCCCCGGAACCCGAACCCCGCACACTTGGTTCCCCCCTCACTTTGGTTCCCCCCCCGTTGCGCCTGGCAAGTGTGTCCCCCCGGAACCCACACCCCGCACACTTGGTTCCCCCCTCATTTTGGTTCCCCCCCCCTTGGGGTACCCCCAAGCCCCATGGACCCCCCCCCCTTGGTGCCCCACCCCCCGTCCTACCCATGCCCGCAGCAGCCGCTCGCGCTCCGCCAGCGCCTCCCGCACCCGACGCTGCATCTCGGCCAGGTGGAGGCAGGCGCTGGGGGGGGGAATAAATTGGGTGGGGGTCTAGGGGAGCATTTAGGGGGCGGAGGGGACTGGTTCTCACCTGTAGAACTCGGCGTCGAGCCCCCCCGGGGGCAGCTGCAGGGCCAGGATGCCTGGGGGGGTGCGGGGGGGCCATGTTAGCACCGGGCATGAGCTCCCCTCGGCCGCCTGCAGTACCCCTTTTCCACCAGCAGGTGGCGGCAGAGGGGCGCCCTCGGGCGGCACCGGGCATGAGCTCCCCTCGGCCGCCTGCAGTACTCGTTTTCCACCAGCAGGTGGCGGCAGAGGGGCGCCCTCTGGCGTCACCAGGCATGAGCTCCCCTCGGCCGCCTGCAGTACTCGTTTTCCACCAGCAGGTGGCGGCAGAGGGACGCCCTCGGGCGTCACCGGGCATGAGCTCCCCTCGGCTGCCTGCAGTACCACTTTTCCACCAGCAGGTGGCGGCAGAGGGGCGCCCTCGGGCGGCACCGGGCATGAGCTCCCCTCGGCCGCCTGCAGTACCCCTTTTCCACCAGCAGGTGGCGGCAGAGGGGCGCCTTCGGGCGTCACCGGGCATGAGCTCCCCTTGGCCGCCTGCAGTACTCGTTTTCCACCAGCAGGTGGCGGCAGAGGGGCGCCCTCGGGCGTCACCGGGCATGAGCTCCCCTCGGCCGCCTGCAGTACCCCTTTTCCACCAGCAGGTGGCGGCAGAGGGGCGCCCTCGGGCGTCACCGGGCATGAGCTCCCCTCGGCCGCCTGCAGTACCCCTTTTCCACCAGCAGGTGGCGGCAGAGGGGCGCCCTCGGGCGGCACCGGGCATGAGCTCCCCTCGGCCGCCTGCAGTACCCCTTTTCCACCAGCAGGTGGCGGCAGAGGGGCGCCCTCGGGCGTCACCGGGCATGAGCTCCCCTGGGCCGCCTGCAGTACTCGTTTTCCACCAGCAGGTGGCGGCAGAGGGGCGCCCTCGGGCGGCACCGGGCATGAGCTCCCCTCGGCCGCCTGCAGTACCCCTTTTCCACCAGCAGGTGGCGGCAGAGGGGCGCCCTCGGGCGTCACCGGGCATGAGCTCCCCTCGGCCACCTGCAGTACCCCTTTTCCACCAGCAGGTGGCGGCAGAGGGGCGCCCTCGGGCGTCACCGGGCATGAGCTCCCCCCGGCCGCCTGCAGTACCCCTTTTCCACCAGCAGGTGGCGGCAGAGGGGCGCCCTCGGGCGTCACTGGGCATGAGCTCCCCTCGGCCGCATGCAGTACTCGTTTTCCACCAGCAGGTGGCGGCAGAGGGGCGCCCTCGGGCGTCACCGGGCATGAGCTCCCCCCGGCCGCCTGCAGTACTCGTTTTCCACCAGCAGGTGGCGGCAGAGGGGCGCCCTCGGGCGTCACCGGGCATGAGCTCCCCCCGGCCGCCTGCAGTACCCCTTTTCCACCAGCAGGTGGCGGCCTAACCCTAACCCTAACCTAACCCGAACCCCAACTCCAACCCCAACCCTAACCCTAATGGCGTCCCCCCGGCAACCGCACCCCGCACACTTGGTTCCCCCCTCATTTTAGTTCCCCCCGGTGCGCCCCACAAAAGTGTCCCCCCAGAACCCGCACCCCGCACACTTGGTTCCCCCCTCCTTTTGGTTCCCCCTGGTGCGCCCTGCAAATTTGTCCCCGCGGAACCCGAACCCCGCACACTTGGTTCCCCCCTCATTTTGGTTCCCCCCCCGGTGCGCCCCGCAAATGTGTCCCCCCGGAACCCGAACCCCGCACACTTGGTTCCCCCCTCACTTTGGTTCCCCCCCCGTTGCGCCTGGCAAGTGTGTCCCCCCGGAACCCACACCCCGCACACTTGGTTCCCCCCTCATTTTGGTTCCCCCCCCCTTGGGGTACCCCCAAGCCCCATGGACCCCCCCCCCTTGGTGCCCCACCCCCCGTCCTACCCATGCCCGCAGCAGCCGCTCGCGCTCCGCCAGCGCCTCCCGCACCCGACGCTGCATCTCGGCCAGGTGGAGGCAGGCGCTGGGGGGGGGGAATAAATTGGGTGGGGGTCTAGGGGCGCATTTAGGGGGCGGAGGGGACTGGTTCTCACCTGTAGAACTCGGCGTCGAGCCCCCCCGGGGGCAGCTGCAGGGCCAGGATGCCTGGGGGGGTGCGGGGGGGCCATGTTAGCACCGGGCATGAGCTCCCCTCGGCCGCCTGCAGTACCCCTTTTCCACCAGCAGGTGGCGGCAGAGGGGCGCCCTCGGGCGGCACCGGGCATGAGCTCCCCTCGGCCGCCTGCAGTACTCGTTTTCCACCAGCAGGTGGCGGCAGAGGGGCGCCCTCTGGCGTCACCAGGCATGAGCTCCCCTCGGCCGCCTGCAGTACTCGTTTTCCACCAGCAGGTGCCGGCAGAGGGACGCCCTCGGGCGTCACCGGGCATGAGCTCCCCTCGGCTGCCTGCAGTACCACTTTTCCACCAGCAGGTGGCGGCAGAGGGGCGCCCTCGGGCGGCACCGGGCATGAGCTCCCCTCGGCCGCCTGCAGTACCCCTTTTCCACCAGCAGGTGGCGGCAGAGGGGCGCCTTCGGGCGTCACCGGGCATGAGCTCCCCTTGGCCGCCTGCAGTACTCGTTTTCCACCAGCAGGTGGCGGCAGAGGGGCGCCCTCGGGCGTCACCGGGCATGAGCTCCCCTCGGCCGCCTGCAGTACCCCTTTTCCACCAGCAGGTGGCGGCAGAGGGGCGCCCTCGGGCGTCACCATGCATGAGCTCCCCTCGGCCGCCTGCAGTACCCCTTTTCCACCAGCAGGTGGCGGCAGAGGGGCGCCCTCGGGCGGCACCGGGCATGAGCTCCCCTCGGCCGCCTGCAGTACCCCTTTTCCACCAGCAGGTGGCGGCAGAGGGGCGCCCTCGGGCGTCACCGGGCATGAGCTCCCCTGGGCCGCCTGCAGTACTCGTTTTCCACCAGCAGGTGGCGGCAGAGGGGCGCCCTCGGGCGTCACCGGGCATGAGCTCCCCTCGGCCGCCTGCAGTACCCCTTTTCCACCAGCAGGTGGCGGCAGAGGGGCGCCCTCGGGCGTCACCGGGCATGAGCTCCCCTCGGCCACCTGCAGTACCCCTTTTCCACCAGCAGGTGGCGGCAGAGGGGCGCCCTCGGGCGTCACCGGGCATGAGCTCCCCCCGGCCGCCTGCAGTACCCCTTTTCCACCAGCAGGTGGCGGCAGAGGGGCGCCCTCGGGCGTCACTGGGCATGAGCTCCCCTCGGCCGCATGCAGTACTCGTTTTCCACCAGCAGGTGGCGGCAGAGGGGCGCCCTCGGGCGTCACCGGGCATGAGCTCCCCCCGGCCGCCTGCAGTACTCGTTTTCCACCAGCAGGTGGCGGCAGAGGGGCGCCCTCGGGCGTCACCGGGCATGAGCTCCCCCCGGCCGCCTGCAGTACCCCTTTTCCACCAGCAGGTGGCGGCCTAACCCTAACCCTAACCTAACCCGAACCCCAACTCCAACCCCAACCCTAACCCTAATGGCGTCCCCCCGGCAACCGCACCCCGCACACTTGGTTCCCCCCTCATTTTAGTTCCCCCCGGTGCGCCCCACAAAAGTGTCCCCCCAGAACCCGCACCCCGCACACTTGGTTCTCCCCTCCTTTTGGTTCCCCCTGGTGCGCCCTGCAAATTTGTCCCCGCGGAACCCGAACCCCGCACACTTGGTTCCCCCCTCATTTTGGTTCCCCCCCCGGTGCGCCCCGCAGATGTGTCCCCCCGGAACCCGAACCCCGCACACTTGGTTCCCCCCTCACTTTGGTTCCCCCCCCGTTGCGCCTGGCAAGTGTGTCCCCCCGGAACCCACACCCCGCACACTTGGTTCCCCCCTCATTTTGGTTCCCCCCCCCTTGGGGTACCCCGAAGCCCCATGGACCCCCCCCCCTTGGTGCCCCACCCCCCGTCCTACCCATGCCCGCAGCAGCCGCTCGCGCTCCGCCAGCGCCTCCCGCACCCGACGCTGCATCTCGGCCAGGTGGAGGCAGGCGCTGGGGGGGGGGAATAAATTGGGGGGGGGTCTAGGGGCGCATTTAGGGGGCGGAGGGGACTGGTTCTCACCTGTAGAACTCGGCGTCGAGCCCCCCCGGGGGCAGCTGCAGGGCCAGGATGCCTGGGGGGGTGCGGGGGGGCCATGTTAGCACCGGGCATGAGCTCCCCTCGGCCGCCTGCAGTACCCCTTTTCCACCAGCAGGTGGCGGCAGAGGGGCGCCCTCGGGCGGCACCGGGCATGAGCTCCCCTCGGCCGCCTGCAGTACTCGTTTTCCACCAGCAGGTGGCGGCAGAGGGGCGCCCTCGGGCGTCACCGGGCATGAGCTCCCCTCGGCCGCCTGCAGTACTCGTTTTCCACCAGCAGGTGGCGGCAGAGGGGCGCCCTCGGGCGTCACCGGGCATGAGCTCCCCTCGGCCGCCTGCAGTACCCCTTTTCCACCAGCAGGTGGCGGCAGAGGGGCGCCCTCGGGCGGCACCGGGCATGAGCTCCCCTCGGCCGCCTGCAGTACCCCTTTTCCACCAGCAGGTGGCGGCAGAGGGGCGCCCTCGGGCGGCACCGGGCATGAGCTCCACTCGGCCGCCTGCAGTACCCCTTTTCCACCAGCAGGTGGCGGCAGAGGGGCGCCCTCGGGCGTCACCGGGCATGAGCTCCCCTGGGCCGCCTGCAGTACTCGTTTTCCACCAGCAGGTGGCGGCAGAGGGGCGCCCTCGGGCGTCACCGGGCATGAGCTCCCCTCGGCCGCCTGCAGTACCCCTTTTCCACCAGCAGGTGGCGGCAGAGGGGCGCCCTCGGGCGTCACCGGGCATGAGCTCCCCTCGGCCGACTGCTGTACTCGTTTTCCACCAGCAGGTGGCGGCAGAGGGGCGCCCTCGGGCGGCACCGGGCATGAGCTCCCCTCGGCCGCCTGCAGTACCACTTTTCCACCAGCAGGTGGCGGCAGAGGGGCGCCTTCGGGCGTCACCGGGCATGAGCTCCCCTCGGCCGCCTGCAGTACCCCTTTTTCCACCAGCAGGTGGCGGCAGAGGGGCGCCCTCGGGCGTCACCGGGCATGAGCTCCCCTCGGCCGCCTGCAGTACTCGTTTTCCACCAGCAGGTGGCGGCAGAGGGGCGCCCTCGGGCGTCACCGGGCATGAGCTCCACCCGGCCGCCTGCAGTACCCCTTTTCCACCAGCAGGGGGCGGCCTAACCCTAACCCTAACCTAACCCGAACCCCAACTCCAACCCCAACCCTAACCCTTATGGCGTCCCCCCGGCAACCGCACCCCGCACACTTGGTTCCCCCCTCATTTTAGTTCCCCCCGGTGCGCCCCACAAAAGTGTAGCCCCAGAACCCGCACCCCGCACACTTGGTTCCCCCCTCATTTTGGTTCCCCCCCCCTTGGGGTCCCCCCAAGCCCCATGGACACCCCCCCCTTGGTGTCCCACCCCCCGTCCTACCCGTGCCCGCAGCAGCCGCTCGCGCTCCGCCAGCGCCTCCCGCACCCGACGCTGCATCTCGACCAGGTGGAGGCAGGCGCTGGGGGGGGGGAATAAATTGGGGGAGGTCTGGGGGCGCATTTAGGGGGCGGAGGGGACTGGTTCTCACCTGTAGAACTCGGCGTCGAGCTCCCCCGGGGGCACCTGCAGGGCCAGGATGCCTGGGGGGGTGCGGGGGGGACATGTTAGCACCGAGCATGAGCTCCCCTCGGCCGCCTGCAGTACCCCTTTTCCACCAGCAGGTGGCGGCAGAGGGGCGCCCTCGGGCGTCACCGGGCATGAGCTCCCCTGGGCCGCCTGCAGTACTCGTTTTCCACCAGCAGGTGGCGGCAGAGGGGCGCCCTCGGGCGGCACCGGGCATGAGCTCCCCTCGGCCGCCTGCAGTACCCCTTTTCCACCAGCAGGTGGCGGCAGAGGGGCGCCCTCGGGCGTCACCGGGCATGAGCTCCCCTCGGCCGCCTGCAGTACCCCTTTTCCACCAGCAGGTGGCGGCAGAGGGGCGCCTTCGGGCGTCACCGGGCATGAGCTCCCCTCGGCCGCCTGCAGTACTCGTTTTCCACCAGCAGGTGGCGGCAGAGGGGCGCCCTCGGGCGACACCGGGCATGAGCTCCCCTCGGCCGCCTGCAGTACCCCTTTTCCACCAGCAGGTGGCGGCAGAGGGGCGCCCTCGGGCGTCACCGGGCATGAGCTCCCCTCGGCCGCCTGCAGTACCCCTTTTCCACCAGCAGGTGGCGGCAGAGGGGCGCCCTCGGGCGTCACCGGGCATGAGCTCCCCCCGGCCGCCTGCAGTACCTTTTTTCCACCAGCAGGTGGCGGCAGAGGGGCGCCCTCGGGCGTCACCGGGCATGAGCTCCCCTCGGCCGCCTGCAATACCCCTTTTCCACCAGCAGGTGGCGGCAGAGGGGCGCCCTCGGGCGGCACCGGGCATGAGCTCCCCTCGGCCGCCTGCAGTACTCGTTTTCCACCAGCAGGTGGCGGCAGAGGGGCGCCCTCGGGCGGCACCGGGCATGAGCTCCCCTCGGCCGCCTGCAGTACCCCTTTTCCACCAGCAGGTGGCGGCAGAGGGGCGCCCTCGGGCATCACCGGGCATGAGCTCCCCTCGGCCACCTGCAGTACCCCTTTTCCACCAGCAGGTGGCGGCCTAACCCTAACCCTAACCTAACCCGAACCCCAACTCCAACCCCAACCCTAACCCTAATGGCGTCCCCCCGGCAACCGCACCCCGCACACTTGGTTCCCCCCTCATTTTAGTTCCCCCCGGTGCGCCCCACAAAAGTGTCCCCCCAGAACCCGCACCCCGCACACTTGGTTCCCCCCTCCTTTTGGTTCCCCCTGGTGCGCCCTGCAAATTTGTCCCCGCGGAACCCGAACCCCGCACACTTGGTTCCCCCCTCATTTTGGTTCCCCCCCCGGTGCGCCCCGCAAATGTGTCCCCCCGGAACCCGAACCCCGCACACTTGGTTCCCCCCTCACTTTGGTTCCCCCCCCGTTGCGCCTGGCAAGTGTGTCCCCCCGGAACCCACACCCCGCACACTTGGTTCCCCCCTCATTTTGGTTCCCCCCCCCTTGGGGTACCCCCAAGCCCCATGGACCCCCCCCCCTTGGTGTCCCACCCTCCGTCCTACCCATGCCCGCAGCAGCCGCTCGCGCTCCGCCAGCGCCTCCCGCACCCGACGCTGCATCTCGGCCAGGTGGAGGCAGGCGCTGAGGGGGGGGAATAAATTGGGTGGGGGTCTAGGGGCGCATTTAGGGGGCGGAGGGGACTGGTTCTCACCTGTAGAACTCGGCGTCGAGCCCCCCCGGGGGCAGCTGCAGGGCCAGGATGCCTGGGGGGGTGCGGGGGGGCCATGTTAGCACCGAGCATGAGCTCCCCTCGGCCGCCTGCAGTACCCCTTTTCCACCAGCAGGTGGCGGCAGAGGGGCGCCCTCGGGCGGCACCGGGCATGAGCTCCCCTCGGCCGCCTGCAGTACTCGTTTTCCACCAGCAGGTGGCGGCAGAGGGGCGCCCTCTGGCGTCACCAGGCATGAGCTCCCCTCGGCCGCCTGCAGTACTCGTTTTCCACCAGCAGGTGGCGGCAGAGGGGCGCCCTCGGGCGTCACCGGGCATGAGCTCCCCTCGGCCGCCTGCAGTACCCCTTTTCCACCAGCAGGTGGCGGCAGAGGGGCGCCCTCGGGCGGCACCGGGCATGAGCTCCCCTCGGCCGCCTGCAGTACCACTTTTCCACCAGCAGGTGGCGGCAGAGGGGCGCCCTCGGGCGGCACCGGGCATGAGCTCCACTCGGCCGCCTGCAGTACCCCTTTTCCACCAGCAGGTGGCGGCAGAGGGGCGCCCTCGGGCGTCACCGGGCATGAGCTCCCCTGGGCCGCCTGCTGTACTCGTTTTCCACCAGCAGGTGGCGGCAGAGGGGCGCCCTCGGGCGGCACCGGGCATGAGCTCCCCTCGGCCGCCTGCAGTACCACTTTTCCACCAGCAGGTGGCGGCAGAGGGGCGCCTTCGGGCGTCACCGGGCATGAGCTCCCCTCGGCCGCCTGCAGTACCCCTTTTTCCACCAGCAGGTGGCGGCAGAGGGGCGCCCTCGGGCGTCACCGGGCATGAGCTCCCCTCGGCCGCCTGCAGTACTCGTTTTCCACCAGCAGGTGGCGGCAGAGGGGCGCCCTCGGGCGTCACCGAGCATGAGCTCCACCCAGCCGCCTGCAGTACCCCTTTTCCACCAGCAGGGGGCGGCCTAACCCTAACCCTAACCTAACCCGAACCCCAACTCCAACCCCAACCCTAACCCTTATGGCGTCCCCCCGGCAACCGCACCCCGCACACTTGGTTCCCCCCTCATTTTAGTTCCCCCCGGTGCGCCCCACAAAAGTGTAGCCCCAGAACCCGCACCCCGCACACTTGGTTCCCCCCTCATTTTGGTTCCCCCCCCCTTGGGGTCCCCCCAAGCCCCATGGACCCCCCCCCCTTGGTGCCCCACCCCCCGTCCTACCCGTGCCCGCAGCAGCCGCTCGCGCTCCGCCAGCGCCTCCCGCACCCGACGCTGCATCTCGACCAGGTGGAGGCAGGCGCTGGGGGGGGGGAATAAATTGGGGGAGGTCTGGGGGCGCATTTAGGGGGCGGAGGGGACTGGTTCTCACCTGTAGAACTCGGCGTCGAGCCCCCCCGGGGGCACCTGCAGGGCCAGGATGCCTGGGGGGGTGCGGGGGGGACATGTTAGCACCGAGCATGAGCTCCCCTCGGCCGCCTGCAGTACCCCTTTTCCACCAGCAGGTGGCGGCAGAGGGGCGCCCTCGGGCGGCACCGGGCATGAGCTCCCCTCGGCCGCCTGCAGTACCCCTTTTCCACCAGCAGGTGGCGGCAGAGGGGCGCCCTCGGGCGTCACCGGGCATGAGCTCCCCTCGGCCGCCTGCAGTACCCGTTTTCCACCAGCAGGTGGCGGCAGAGGGGCGCCCTCGGGCGTCACCGGGCATGAGCTCCACCCGGCCGCCTGCAGTACCCCTTTTCCACCAGCAGGGGGCGGCCTAACCCTAACCCTAACCTAACCCGAACCCCAACTCCAACCCCAACCCTAACCCTTATGGCGTCCCCCCCGGCAACCGCACCCCGCACACTTGGTTCCCCCCTCATTTTAGTTCCCCCCGGTGCGCCCCACAAAAGTGTAGCCCCAGAACCCGCACCCCGCACACTTGGTTCCCCCCTCATTTTGGTTCCCCCCCCCTTGGGGTCCCCCCAAGCCCCATGGACCCCCCCCCCCTTGGTGCCCCACCCCCCGTCCTACCCGTGCCCGCAGCAGCCGCTCGCGCTCCGCCAGCGCCTCCCGCACCCGACGCTGCATCTCGGCCAGGTGGAGGCAGTTGCTGGGGGGGGGGAATAAATTGGGGGAGGTCTGGGGGCGCATTTAGGGGGCGGAGGGGACTGGTTCTCACCTGTAGAACTCGGCGTCGAGCCCCCCCAGGGGCACCTGCAGGGCCAGGATGCCTGGGGGGGTGCGGGGGGGACATGTTAGCACCGAGCATGAGCTCCCCTCGGCCGCCTGCAGTACCCCTTTTCCACCAGCAGGTGGCGGCAGAGGGGCACCCTCGGGCGTCACCGGGCATGAGCTCCCCTGGGCCGCCTGCAGTACTCGTTTTCCACCAGCAGGTGGCGGCAGAGGGGCGCCCTCGGGCGTCACCGGGCATGAGCTCCCCTCGGCCGCCTGCAGTACCCCTTTTCCACCAGCAGGTGGCGGCAGAGGGGCGCCCTCGGGCGTCACCGGGCATGAGCTCCCCTCGGCCGCCTGCAGTACCCCTTTTCCACCAGCAGGTGGCGGCAGAGGGGCGCCTTCGGGCGTCACCGGGCATGAGCTCCCCTCGGCCGCCTGCAGTACTCGTTTTCCACCAGCAGGTGGCGGCAGAGGGGCGCCCTCGGGCGTCACCGGGCATGAGCTCCCCTCGGCCGCCTGCAGTACCCCTTTTCCACCAGCAGGTGGCGGCAGAGGGGCGCCCTCGGGCGTCACCGGGCATGAGCTCCCCTGGGCCGCCTGCAGTACTCGTTTTCCACCAGCAGGTGGCGGCAGAGGGGCGCCCTCGGGCGGCACCGGGCATGAGCTCCCCTCGGCCGCCTGCGGTACCCCTTTTCCACCAGCAGGTGGCGGCAGAGGGGCGCCCTCGGGCGTCACCGGGCATGAGCTCCCCTCGGCCGCCTGCAGTACCCCTTTTCCACCAGCAGGTGGCGGCAGAGGGGCGCCCTCGGGCGTCACCGGGCATGAGCTCCCCCCGGCCGCCTGCAGTACCCCTTTTCCACCAGCAGGTGGCGGCAGAGGGGCGCCCTCGGGCGTCACTGGGCATGAGCTCCCCTCGGCCGCATGCAGTACTCGTTTTCCACCAGCAGGTGGCGGCAGAGGGGCGCCCTCGGGCATCACCAGGCATGAGCTCCCCCCGGCCGCCTGCAGTACTCGTTTTCCACCAGCAGGTGGCGGCAGAGGGGCGCCCTCGGGCGTCACCGGGCATGAGATCCCCCCGGCCGCCTGCAGTACCCCTTTTCCACCAGCAGGGGGCGGCCTAACCCTAACCCTAACCTAACCCGAACCCCAACTCCAACCCCAACCCTAACCCTAATGGCGTCCCGCCGGCAACCGCACCCCGCACACTTGGTTCCCCCCTCATTTTAGTTCCCCCCGGTGCGCCCCACAAAAGTGTCCCCCCAGAACCCGCACCCCGCACACTTGGTTCCCCCCTCCTTTTGGTTCCCCCTGGTGCGCCCTGCAAATTTGTCCCCGCGGAACCCGAACCCCGCACACTTGGTTCCCCCCTCATTTTGGTTCCCCCTCCGGTGCGCCCCGCAAATGTGTCCCCCCGGAACCCGAACCCCGCACACTTGGTTCCCCCCTCACTTTGGTTCCCCCCCCGTTGCGCCTGGCAAGTGTGTCCCCCCGGAACCCACACCCCGCACACTTGGTTCCCCCCTCATTTTGGTTCCCCCCCCCTTGGGGTACCCCCAAGCCCCATGGACCCCCCCCCCTTGGTGCCCCACCCCCCGTCCTACCCATGCCCGCAGCAGCCGCTCGCGCTCCGCCAGCGCCTCCCGCACCCGACGCTGCATCTCGGCCAGGTGGAGGCAGGCGCTGGGGGGGGGGAATAAATTGGGTGGGGGTCTAGGGGCGCATTTAGGGGGCGGAGGGGACTGGTTCTCACCTGTAGAACTCGGCGTCGAGCCCCCCCGGGGGCAGCTGCAGGGCCAGGATGCCTGGGGGGGTGCGGGGGGGCCATGTTAGCACCGGGCATGAGCTCCCCTCGGCCGCCTGCAGTACTCGTTTTCCACCAGCAGGTGGCGGCAGAGGGGCGCCCTCGGGCGGCACCGGGCATGAGCTCCCCTCGGCCGCCTGCAGTACCCCTTTTCCACCAGCAGGAGGCTGCAGAGGGGCGCCCTCTGGCGGCACCGGGCATGAGCTCCCCTCGGCCGCCTGCAGTACCCCTTTTCCACAGCAGGTGGCGGCAGAGGGGCGCCCTCGGGCGGCACCGGGCATGAGCTCCACTCGGCCGCCTGCAGTACCACTTTTCCACCAGCAGGTGGCGGCAGAGGGGCGCCCTCGGGCGGCACCGGGCATGAGCTCCCCTCGGCCGCCTGCAGTAACTCGTTTTCCACCAGCAGGTGGCGGCAGAGGGGCGCCCTCTGGCGTCACCAGGCATGAGCTCCCCTCGGCGCCTGCAGTACTCGTTTTCCACCAGCAGGTGGCGGCAGAGGGACGCCCTCGGGCGTCACCGGGCATGAGCTCCCCTCGGCCGCCTGCAGTACCACTTTTCCACCAGCAGGTGGCGGCAGAGGGGCGCCCTCGGGCGGCACCGGGCATGAGCTCCCCTCGGCCGCCTGCAGTACCCCTTTTCCACCAGCAGGTGGCGGCAGAGGGCGCCCTCGGGCGGCACCGGGCATGAGCTCCACTCGGCCGCCTGCAGTACCCCTTTTCCACCAGCAGGTGGCGGCAGAGGGGCGCCCTCGGGCGTCACCGGGCATGAGCTCCCCTCGGTCGCCTGCAGTACTCGTTTTCCACCAGCAGGTGGCGGCAGAGGGGCGCCCTCGGGCGTCACCGGGCATGAGCTCCCCTCGCCGCCTGCAGTACCCCTTTTCCACCAGCAGGTGGCGGCAGAGGGGCGCCCTCGGGCGTCCACCGGGCATGAGCTCCCCTCGGCCGCCTGCTGTACTCGTTTTCCACCAGCAGGTGGCGGCAGAGGGGCGCCCTCGGGCGGCACCGGGCATGAGCTCCCCTCGGCCGCCTGCAGTACCACTTTTCCACCAGCAGGTGGCGGCAGAGGGGCGCCTTCGGGCGTCACCGGGCATGAGCTCCCCTCGGCCGCCTGCAGTACCCCTTTTTCCACAGCAGGTGGCGGCAGAGGGGAGCCCTCGGGCGTCACCGGGCATGAGCTCCCCTCGGCCGCCTGCAGTACTCGTTTTCCACCAGCAGGTGGCGGCAGAGGGGCGCCCTCGGGCGTCACCGGGCATGAGCTCCACCCGGCCGCCTGCAGTACCCCTTTTCCACCAGCAGGGGCGGCCTAACCCTAACCCTTACCTAACCCGAACCCCAACTCCAACCCCAACCCTAACCCTTATGGCGTCCCCCCGGCAACCGCACCCCGCACACTTGGTTCCCCCCTCATTTAGTTCCCCCCGGTGCGCCCCACAAAAGTGTAGCCCCAGAACCCGCACCCCGCACACTTGGTTCCCCCCTCATTTTGGTTCCCCCCCCCTTGGGGTACCCCCAAGCCCCATGGACCCCCCCCCCTTGGTGCCCCACCCCCCGTCCTACCCGTGCCCGCAGCAGCCGCTCGCGCTCCGCCAGCGCCTCCCGCACCCGACGCTGCATCTCGACCAGGTGGAGGCAGGCGCTGGGGGGGGGGAATAAATTGGGGGAGGTCTGGGGGCGCATTTAGGGGGCGGAGGGGACTGGTTCTCACCTGTAGAACTCGGCGTCGAGCCCCCCCGGGGGCACCTGCAGGGCCAGGATGCCTGGGGGGGTGCGGGGGGGACATGTTAGCACCGAGCATGAGCTCCCCTCGGCCGCCTGCAGTACCCCTTTTCCACCAGCAGGTGGCGGCAGAGGGGCGCCCTCGGGCGTCACCGGGCATGAGCTCCCCTGGGCCGCCTGCAGTACTCGTTTTCCACCAGCAGGTGGCGGCAGAGGGGCGCCCTCGGGCGGCACCGGGCATGAGCTCCCCTCGGCCGCCTGCAGTACCCCTTTTCCACCAGCAGGTGGCGGCAGAGGGGCGCCCTCGGGCGTCACCGGGCATGAGCTCCCCTCGGCCGCCTGCAGTACCCCTTTTCCACCAGCAGGTGGCGGCAGAGGGGCGCCCTCGGGCGTCACCGGGCATGAGCTCCCCTCGGCCGCCTGCAGTACTCGTTTTCCACCAGCAGGTGGCGGCAGAGGGGCGCCCTCGGGCGACACCGGGCATGAGCTCCCCTCGGCCGCCTGCAGTACCCCTTTTCCACCAGCAGGTGGCGGCAGAGGGGCGCCCTCGGGCGTCACCGGGCATGAGCTCCCCTCGGCCGCCTGCAGTACCCCTTTTCCACCAGCAGGTGGCGGCAGAGGGGCGCCCTCGGGCGTCACCGGGCATGAGCTCCCCCCGGCCGCCTGCAGTACCCCTTTTCCACCAGCAGGTGGAGGCAGAGGGGCGCCCTCGGGCGTCACCGGGCATGAGCTCCCCTCGGCCGCCTGCAGTACCCCTTTTCCACCAGAAGGTGGCGGCAGAGGGGCGCCCTCTGGCGTCACCGGGCATGAGCTCCCCTCGGCCGCCTGCAGTACTCGTTTTCCACCAGCAGGTGGCGGCAGAGGGGCGCCCTCGGGCGGCACCGGGCATGAGCTCCCCTCGGCCGCCTGCAGTACCCCTTTTCCACCAGCAGGTGGCGGCAGAGGGGCGCCCTCGGGCGTCACCGGGCATGAGCTCCCCTCGGCCGCCTGCAGTACTCGTTTTCCACCAGCAGGTGGCGGCAGAGGGGCGCCCTCGGGCGTCACCGGCATGAGCTCCCCTCGGCCGCCTGCAGTACCCCTTTTCCACCAGCAGGTGGCGGCAGAGGGGCGCCCTCGGGCGTCACCGGGCATGAGCTCCCCTCGACCGCCTGCAGTACCCCTTTTCCACCAGCAGGTGGCGGCAGAGGGGCGCCCTCGGGCGTCACCGGGCATGAGCTCCCTCGGCCGCCTGCAGTACCCCTTTTCCACCAGCAGGTGGCGGCAGAGGGGCGCCCTCGGGCGTCACCGGCATGAGCTCCCCTCGGCCGCCTGCAGTACCCCTTTCCACCAGCAGGTGGCGGCAGAGGGGCGCCCTCGGGCGTCACCGGGCATGAGCTCCCCTCGGCCGCCTGCAGTACTCGTTTTCCACCAGCAGGTGGCTGCAGAGGGGCGCCTTCGGGCGTCACCGGCATGAGCTCCCCCCGGCCGCCTGCAGTACCCCTTTTCCACCAGCAGGTGGCGGCAGAGGGGCGCCCTCGGCGTCACTGGGCATGAGCTCCCCTCGGCCGCATGCAGTACTCGTTTTCCACCAGCAGGTGGCGGCAGAGGGGCGCCCTCGGGCATCACCAGGCATGAGCTCCCCCCGGCCGCCTGCAGTACTCGTTTTCCACCAGCAGGTGGCGGCAGAGGGGTGCCCTCGGGCGTCACCGGGCATGAGATCCCCCCGGCCGCCTGCAGTACCCCTTTTCCACCAGCAGGGGGCGGCCTAACCCTAACCCTAACCTAACCCGAACCCCAACTCCAACCCAACCCTAACCCTAATGGCGTCCCCCCGGCAACCGCACCCCGCACACTTGGTCCCCCTCATTTTAGTTCCCCCCGGTGCGCCCCACAAAAGTGTCCCCCCAGAACCCGCACCCCGCACACTTGGTTCCCCCCTCCTTTTGGTTCCCCCTGGTGCGCCCTGCAAATTTGTCCCCGCGGAACCCGAACCCGCACACTTGGTTCCCCCCTCATTTTGGTTCCCCCCCCGGTGCGCCCCGCAAATGTGTCCCCCCGGAACCCGAACCCCGCACACTTGGTTCCCCCCTCACTTTGGTTCCCCCCCGTTGCGCCTGGCAAGTGTGTCCCCCCGGAACCCACACCCCGCACACTTGGTTCCCCCCTCATTTTGGTTCCCCCCCCTTGGGGTACCCCCAAGCCCCATGGACCCCCCCCCCTTGGTGCCCCACCCCCCGTCCTACCCATGCCCGCAGCAGCCGCTCGCGCTCCGCCAGCGCCTCCCGCACCCGACGCTGCATCTCGGCCAGGTGGAGGCAGGCGCTGGGGGGGGGGAATAAATTGGGTGGGGGTCTAGGGGCGCATTTAGGGGGCGGAGGGGACTGGTTCTCACCTGTAGAACTCGGCGTCGAGCCCCCCCGGGGGCAGCTGCAGGGCCAGGATGCCTGGGGGGGTGCGGGGGGGCCATGTTAGCACCGGGCATGAGCTCCCCTCGGCCGCCTGCAGTACCCCTTTTCCACCAGCAGGTGGCGGCAGAGGGGCGCCCTCGGGCGGCACCGGGCATGAGCTCCCCTCGGCCGCCTGCAGTACTCGTTTTCCACCAGCAGGTGGCGGCAGAGGGGCGCCCTCTGGCGTCACCAGGCATGAGCTCCCCTCGGCCGCCTGCAGTACTCGTTTTCCACCAGCAGGTGGCGGCAGAGGGACGCCCTCGGGCGTCACCGGGCATGAGCTCCCCTCGGCCGCCTGCAGTACCACTTTTCCACCAGCAGGTGGCGGCAGAGGGGCGCCCTCGGGCGGCACCGGGCATGAGCTCCCCTCGGCCGCCTGCAGTACCCCTTTTCCACCAGCAGGTGGCGGCAGAGGGGCGCCCTCGGGCGGCACCGGGCATGAGCTCCACTCGGCCGCCTGCAGTACCCCTTTTCCACCAGCAGGTGGCGGCAGAGGGGCGCCCTCGGGCGTCACCGGGCATGAGCTCCCCTCGGTCGCCTGCAGTACTCGTTTTCCACCAGCAGGTGGCGGCAGAGGGGCGCCCTCGGGCGGCACCGGGCATGAGCTCCCCTCGGCCGCCTGCAGTACCCCTTTTCCACCAGCAGGTGGCGGCAGAGGGGCGCCCTCGGGCGTCACCGGGCATGAGCTCCCCTCGGCCGCCTGCAGTACTCGTTTTCCACCAGCAGGTGGCGGCAGAGGGGCGCCCTCGGGCGTCACCGGGCATGAGCTCCACCCGGCCGCCTGCAGTACCCCTTTTCCACCAGCAGGGGGCGGCCTAACCCTAACCCTAACCTAACCCGAACCCCAACTCCAACCCCAACCCTAACCCTTATGGCGTCCCCCCGGCAACCGCACCCCGCACACTTGGTTCCCCCCTCATTTTAGTTCCCCCCGGTGCGCCCCACAAAAGTGTAGCCCCAGAACCCGCACCCCGCACACTTGGTTCCCCCCTCATTTTGGTTCCCCCCCCCTTGGGGTCCCCCCAAGCCCCATGGACCCCCCCCCCTTGGTGCCCCACCCCCCGTCCTACCCGTGCCCGCAGCAGCCGCTCGCGCTCCGCCAGCGCCTCCCGCACCCGACGCTGCATCTCGACCAGGTGGAGGCAGGCGCTGGGGGGGGGGAATAAATTGGGGGAGGTCTGGGGGCGCATTTAGGGGGCGGAGGGGACTGGTTCTCACCTGTAGAACTCGGCGTCGAGCCCCCCCGGGGGCACCTGCAGGGCCAGGATGCCTGGGGGGGTGCGGGGGGGACATGTTAGCACCGAGCATGAGCTCCCCTCGGCCGCCTGCAGTACCCCTTTTCCACCAGCAGGTGGCGGCAGAGGGGCACCCTCGGGCGTCACCGGGCATGAGCTCCCCTGGGCCGCCTGCAGTACTCGTTTTCCACCAGCAGGTGGCGGCAGAGGGGCGCCCTCGGGCGTCACCGGGCATGAGCTCCCCTCGGCCGCCTGCAGTACCCCTTTTCCACCAGCAGGTGGCGGCAGAGGGGCGCCCTCGGGCGTCACCGGGCATGAGCTCCCCTCGGCCGCCTGCAGTACCCCTTTTCCACCAGCAGGTGGCGGCAGAGGGGCGCCTTCGGGCGTCACCGGGCATGAGCTCCCCTCGGCCGCCTGCAGTACTCGTTTTCCACCAGCAGGTGGCGGCAGAGGGGCGCCCTCGGGCGGCACCGGGCATGAGCTCCCCTCGGCCGCCTGCAGTACCCCTTTTCCACCAGCAGGTGGCGGCAGAGGGGCGCCCTCGGGCGTCACCGGGCATGAGCTCCCCTCGGCCCCTGCAGTACCCCTTTTCCACCAGCAGGTGGCGGCAGAGGGGCGCCCTCGGGCGTCACCGGGCATGAGCTCCCCCCGGCCGCCTGCAGTACCCCTTTTCCACCAGCAGGTGGCGGCAGAGGGGCGCCCTCGGGCGTCACTGGGCATGAGCTCCCCTCGGCCGCATGCAGTACTCGTTTTCCACCAGCAGGTGGCGGCAGAGGGGCGCCCTCGGGCATCACCAGGCATGATCTCCCCCCGGCCGCCTGCAGTACTCGTTTTCCACCAGCAGGTGGCGGCAGAGGGGCGCCCTCGGGCGTCACCGGGCATGAGATCCCCCCGGCCGCCTGCAGTACCCCTTTTCCACCAGCAGGGGGCGGCCTAACCCTAACCCTAACCTAACCCGAACCCCAACTCCAACCCCAACCCTAACCCTAATGGCGTCCCCCCGGCAACCGCACCCCGCACACTTGGTTCCCCCCTCATTTTAGTTCCCCCCGGTGCGCCCCACAAAAGTGTCCCCCCAGAACCCGCACCCCGCACACTTGGTTCCCCCCTCCTTTTGGTTCCCCCTGGTGCGCCCTGCAAATTTGTCCCCGCGGAACCCGAACCCCGCACACTTGGTTCCCCCCTCATTTTGGTTCCCCCCCCCGGTGCGCCCCGCAAATGTGTCCCCCCGGAACCCGAACCCCGCACACTTGGTTCCCCCCTCACTTTGGTTCCCCCCCCGTTGCGCCTGGCAAGTGTGTCCCCCCGGAACCCACACCCCGCACACTTGGTTCCCCCCTCATTTTGGTTCCCCCCCCCTTGGGGTCCCCCCAAGCCCCATGGACCCCCCCCCCTTGGTGCCCCACCCCCCGTCCTACCCATGCCCGCAGCAGCCGCTCGCGCTCCGCCAGCGCCTCCCGCACCCGACGCTGCATCTCGGCCAGGTGGAGGCAGGCGCTGGGGGGGGGGAATAAATTGGGTGGGGGTCTAGGGGGGCATTTAGGGGGCGGAGGGGACTGGTTCTCACCTGTAGAACTCGGCGTCGAGCCCCCCCGGGGGCAGCTGCAGGGCCAGGATGCCTGGGGGGGTGCGGGGGGGACATGTTAGCACCGGGCATGAGCTCCCCTCGGCCGCCTGCAGTACCCCTTTTCCACCAGCAGGTGGCGGCAGAGGGGCGCCCTCGGGCGGCACCGGGCATGAGCTCCCCTCGGCCGCCTGCAGTACCCCTTTTCCATTAGCAGGTGGCGGCAGAGGGGCGCCCTCGGGCGGCACCGGGCATGAGCTCCCCTCGGCCGCCTGCAGTACCCCTTTTCCACCAGCAGGTGGAGGCAGAGGGGCGCCTTCGGGCGTCACCGGGCATGAGCTCCCCTCGGCCGCCTGCAGTACTCGTTTTCCACCAGCAGGTGGCGGCAGAGGGGCGCGCTCGGGCGGCACCGGGCATGAGCTCCCCTCGGCCGCCTGCAGTACCCCTTTTCCACCAGCAGGTGGCGGCAGAGGGGCGCCCTCGGGCGTCACCGGGCATGAGCTCCCCTCGGCCGCCTGCAGTACCCCTTTTCCACCAGCAGGTGGCGGCAGAGGGGCGCCCTCGGGCGGCACCGGGCATGAGCTCCCCTCGGCCGCCTGCAGTACCCCTTTTCCACCAGCAGGTGGCGGCAGAGGGGCGCCCTCGGGCGTCACCGGGCATGAGCTCCCCTCGGCCGCCTGCAGTACTCGTTTTCCACCAGCAGGTGGCGGCAGAGGGGCGCCCTCGGGCGTCACCGGGCATGAGCTCCCCTCGGCCGCCTGCAGTACCCCTTTTCCACCAGCAGGTGGCGGCAGAGGGGCGCCCTCGGGCGTCACCGGGCATGAGCTCCCCTCGGCCGCCTGCAGTACCCCTTTTCCACCAGCAGGTGGAGGCAGAGGGGCGCCCTCGGGCGTCACCGGGCATGAGCTCCCCTCGGCCGCCTGCAGTACCCCTTTTCCACCAGCAGGTGGCGGCAGAGGGGCGCCCTCGGGCGTCACCGGGCATGAGCTCCCCTCGGCCGCCTGCAGTACCCCTTTTCCACCAGCAGGTGGCGGCAGAGGGGCGCCCTCGGGCGTCACCGGGCATGAGTTCCCCTCGGCCGCCTGCAGTACCCCTTTTCCACCAGCAGGTGGCGGCAGAGGGGCGCCCTCGGGCGTCACTGGCCATGAGCTCCCCTCGGCCGCCTGCAGTACCCCTTTTCCACCAGCAGGTGGCGGCAGAGGGGCGCCCTCGGGCGGCACCGGGCATGAGCTCCCCTCGGCCGCCTGCAGTACCCCTTTTCCACCAGCAGGTGGCGGCAGAGGGGCGCCTTCGGGCGTCACCGGGCATGAGCTCCCCTCGGCCACCTGCAGTACACGTTTTCCACCAGCAGGTGGCGGCAGAGGGGCGCCCTCGGGCGTCACCAGGCATGAGCTCCCCCCGGCCGCCTGCAGTACCCCTTTTCCACCAGCAGGGGGCGGCCTAACCCTAACCCTAACCTAACCCGAACCCCAACTCCAACCCCAACCCTAACCCTAATGGCTTCCCCCCGGCAACCGCACCCCGCACACTTGGTTCCCCCCTCATTTTAGTTCCCCCCGGTGCGCCCCACAAAAGTGTCCCCCCAGAACCCGCACCCCGCACACTTGGTTCCCCCCTCCTTTTGGTTCCCCCTGGTGCGCCCTGCAAATTTGTCCCCCCGGAACCCGAACCCCGCACACTTGGTTCCCCCCTCATTTTGGTTCCCCCCCCGGTGCGCCCCGCAAATGTGTCCCCCCGGAACCCGAACCCCGCACACTTGGTTCCCCCCTCACTTTGGTTCCCCCCCCGTTGCGCCTGGCAAGTGTGTCCCCCCGGAACCCACACCCCGCACACTTGGTTCCCCCCTCATTTTGGTTCCCCCCCCCTTGGGGTCCCCCCAAGCCCCATGGACCCCCCCCCCTTGGTGCCCCACCCCCCGTCCTACCCGTGCCCGCAGCAGCCGCTCGCGCTCCGCCAGCGCCTCCCGCACCCGACGCTGCATCTCGGCCAGGTGGAGGCAGGCGCTGGGGGGGGGGAATAAATTGGGGGGGGGTCCAGGGGCGCATTTAGGGGGCGGAGGGGACTGGTTCTCACCTGTAGAACTCGGCGTCGAGCCCCCCCGGGGGCACCTGCAGGGCCAGGATGCCTGGGGGGGTGCGGGGGGGACATGTTAGCACCGAGCATGAGCTCCCCTCGGCCGCCTGCAGTACCCCTTTTCCACCAGCAGGTGGCGGCAGAGGGGCGCCTTCGGGCGTCACCGGGCATGAGCTCCCCCGGGCCGCCTGCAGTACCCCTTTTCCACCAGCAGGTGGCGGCAGAGGGGCGCCCTCGGGCGGCACCGGGCATGAGCTCCCCTCGGCCGCCTGCAGTACTCGTTTTCCACCAGCAGGTGGCGGCAGAGGGGCGCCCTCGGGCGTCACCGGGCATGAGCTCCACCCGGCCGCCTGCAGTACCCCTTTTCCACCAGCAGGGGGCGGCCTAACCCTAACCCTAACCTAACCCGAACCCCAACTCCAACCCCAACCCTAACCCTTATGGCGTCCCCCCGGCAACCGCACCCCGCACACTTGGTTCCCCCCTCATTTTAGTTCCCCCCGGTGCGCCCCACAAAAGTGTAGCCCCAGAACCCGCACCCCGCACACTTGGTTCCCCCCTCATTTTGGTTCCCCCCCCCTTGGGGTACCCCCAAGCCCCATGGACCCCCCCCCCTTGGTGCCCCACCCCCCGTCCTACCCGTGCCCGCAGCAGCCGCTCGCGCTCCGCCAGCGCCTCCCGCACCCGACGCTGCATCTCGGCCAGGTGGAGGCAGGCGCTGGGGGGGGGGAATAAATTGGGGGGGGTCTAGGGGCGCATTTAGGGGGCGGAGGGGACTGGTTCTCACCTGTAGAACTCGGCGTCGAGCCCCCCCGGGGGCAGCTGCAGGGCCAGGATGCCTGGGGGGGTGCGGGGGGGACATGTTAGCACCGGGCATGAGTTCCCCTCGGCCGCCTGCAGTACCCCTTTTCCACCAGCAGGTGGCGGCAGAGGGGCGCCCTCGGGCGTCACTGGGCATGAGCTCCCCTCGGCCGCCTGCAGTACCCCTTTTCCACCAGCAGGTGGCGGCAGAGGGGCGCCCTCGGGCGGCACCGGGCATGAGCTCCCCTCGGCCACCTGCAGTACCCCTTTTCCACCAGCAGGTGGCGGCAGAGGGGCGCCTTCGGGCGTCACCGGGCATGAGCTCCCCTCGGCCACCTGCAGTACACGTTTTCCACCAGCAGGTGGCGGCAGAGGGGCGCCCTCGGGCGTCACCGGGCATGAGCTCCCCCCGGCCGCCTGCAGTACCCCTTTTCCACCAGCAGGGGGCGGCCTAACCCTAACCCTAACCTAACCCGAACCCCAACTCCAACCCCAACCCTAACCCTAATGGCTTCCCCCCGGCAACCGCACCCCGCACACTTGGTTCCCCCCTCATTTTAGTTCCCCCCGGTGCGCCCCACAAAAGTGTCCCCCCAGAACCCGCACCCCGCACACTTGGTTCCCCCCTCCTTTTGGTTCCCCCTGGTGCGCCCTGCAAATTTGTCCCCGCGGAACCCGAACCCCGCACACTTGGTTCCCCCCTCATTTTGGTTCCCCCCCCGGTGCGCCCCGCAAATGTGTCCCCCCGGAACCCGAACCCCGCACACTTGGTTCCCCCCTCACTTTGGTTCCCCCCCCGTTGCGCCTGGCAAGTGTGTCCCCCCGGAACCCACACCCCGCACACTTGGTTCCCCCCTCATTTTGGTTCCCCCCCCCTTGGGGTCCCCCCAAGCCCCATGGACCCCCCCCCCTTGGTGCCCCACCCCCCGTCCTACCCATGCCCGCAGCAGCCGCTCGCGCTCCGCCAGCGCCTCCCGCACCCGACGCTGCATCTCGGCCAGGTGGAGGCAGGCGCTGGGGGGGGGGAATAAATTGGGGGGGGGTCTAGGGGCGCATTTAGGGGGCGGAGGGGACTGGTTCTCACCTGTAGAACTCGGCGTCGAGCCCACCCGGGGGCACCTGCAGGGCCAGGATGCCTGGGGGGGTGCGGGGGGGACATGTTAGCACCGAGCATGAGCTCCCCTCGGCCGCCTGCAGTACCCCTTTTCCACCAGCAGGTGGCGGCAGAGGGGCGCCTTCGGGCGTCACCGGGCATGAGCTCCCCCGGGCCGCCTGCAGTACCCCTTTTCCACCAGCAGGTGGCGGCAGAGGGGCGCCCTCGGGCGGCACCGGGCATGAGCTCCCCTCGGCCGCCTGCAGTACTCGTTTTCCACCAGCAGGTGGCGGCAGAGGGGCGCCCTCTGGCGTCACCAGGCATGAGCTCCCCTCGGCCGCCTGCAGTACTCGTTTTCCACCAGCAGGTGGCGGCAGAGGGGCGCCCTCGGGCGTCACCGGGCATGAGCTCCCCTCGGCCGCCTGCAGTACCCCTTTTCCACCAGCAGGTGGCGGCAGAGGGGCGCCCTCGGGCGTCACCGGGCATGAGCTCCCCTCGGCCGCCTGCAGTACCCCTTTTCCACCAGCAGGTGGCGGCAGAGGGGCGCCCTCGGGCGTCACCGGGCATGAGCTCCCCTCGGCCGCCTGCAGTACCCCTTTTCCACCAGCAGGTGGCGGCAGAGGGGCGCCCTCGGGCGTCACCGGGCATGAGCTCCCCTCGGTCGCCTGCACTACCCCTTTTCCACCAGCAGGTGGCGGCAGAGGGGCGCCCTCGGGCGTCACCGGGCATGAGCTCCCCCCGGCCGCCTGCAGTACCCCTTTTCCACCAGCAGGTGGCGGCAGAGGGGCGCCCTCGGGCGTCACCGGGCATGAGCTCCCCTCGGCCGCCTGCTGTACTCGTTTTCCACCAGCATGTGGCGGCAGAGGGGCGCCCTCGGGCGGCACCGGGCATGAGCTCCCCCCGGCCGCCTGCAGTACTCGTTTTCCACCAGCAGGTGGCGGCAGAGGGGCGCCCTCGGGCGTCACCGGGCATGAGCTCCCCCCGGCCGCATGCAGTACTCGTTTTCCACCAGCAGGTGGCGGCAGAGGGGCGCCCTCGGGCGTCACCGGGCATGAGCTCCCCCCGGCCGCCTGCAGTACTCGTTTTCCACCAGCAGGTGGCGGCAGAGGGGCGCCCTCGGGCGTCACCGGGCATGAGCTCCCCCCGGCCGCCTGCAGTACCCCTTTTCCACCAGCAGGGGGCGGCCTAACCCTAACCCTAACCTAACCCGAACCCCAACTCCAACCCCAACCCTAACCCTAATGGCGTCCCCCCGGCAACCGCACCCCGCACACTTGGTTCCCCCCTCATTTTAGTTCCCACCGGTGCGCCCCACAAAAGTGTCCCCCCAGAACCCGCACCCCGCACACTTGGTTCCCCCCTCCTTTTGGTTCCCCCTGGTGCGCCCTGCAAATTTATCCCCCCGGAACCCGAACCCCGCACACTTGGTTCCCCCCTCACTTTGGTTCCCCCCCCGTTGCGCCTGGCAAGTGTGTCCCCCCGGAACCCACACCCCGCACACTTGGTTCCCCCCTCATTTTGGTTCCCCCCCCCTTGGGGTACCCCCAAGCCCCATGGACCCCCCCCCCTTGGTGCCCCACCCCCCGTCCTACCCATGCCCGCAGCAGCCGCTCGCGCTCCGCCAGCGCCTCCCGCACCCGACGCTGCACCTCGGCCAGGTGGAGGCAGGCGCTGGGGGGGGGGAATAAATTGGGGGGGGTCTAGGGGCGCATTTAGGGGGCGGAGGGGACTGGTTCTCACCTGTAGAACTCGGCGTCGAGCCCCCCCGGGGGCAGCTGCAGGGCCAGGATGCCTGGGGGGGTGCGGGGGGGCCATGTTAGCACCGGGCATGAGCTCCCCTCGGCCGCCTGCAGTACCCCTTTTCCACCAGCAGGTGGCGGCAGAGGGGCGCCCTCGGGCGTCACCTGGCATGAGCTCCCCTCGGCCGCCTGCAGTACCCCTTTTCCACCAGCAGGTGGCGGCAGAGGGGCGCCCTCGGGCGTCACCGGGCATGAGCTCCCCTCGGCCGCCTGCAGTACTCGTTTTCCACCAGCAGGTGGCGGCAGAGGGGCGCCCTCGGGCGTCACCGGGCATGAGCTCCCCTCGGCCGCCTGCAGTACCCCTTTTCCACCAGCAGGTGGCGGCAGAGGGGCGCCCTCGGGCGTCACCGGGCATGAGCTCCCCTCGGCCGCCTGCAGTACCCCTTTTCCACCAGCAGGTGGCGGCAGAGGGGCGCCCTCGGGCGTCACCGGGCATGAGCTCCCCTCGGCCGCCTGCAGTACCCCTTTTCCACCAGCAGGTGGCGGCAGAGGGGCGCCCTCGGGCGTCACCGGGCATGAGCTCCCCTCGGCCGCCTGCAGTACCCCTTTTCCACCAGCAGGTGGCGGCAGAGGGGCGCCTTCGGGCGTCACCGGGCATGAGCTCCCCTGGGCCGCCTGCAGTACCCCTTTTCCACCAGCAGGGGGCGGCCTAACCCTAACCCTAACCTAACCCCAACCCCAACTCCAACCCCAACCCTAACCCTAATGGCGTCCCCCCGGCAACCGCACCCCGCACACTTGGTTCCCCCCTCATTTTAGTTCCCCCCGGTGCGCCCCACAAAAGTGTCCCCCCAGAACCCGCACCCCGCACACTTGGTTCCCCCATCACTTTGGTTCCCCCCCCCCTTGGGGTCCCCCCAAGCCCCATGGACCCCCCCCCCTTGGTGCCCCACCCCCCGTCCTACCCGTGCCCGCAGCAGCCGCTCGCGCTTTGCCAGCGCCACCCGCACCCGACGCTGCATCTCGGCCAGGTGGAGGCAGGCGCTGGGGGGGGGGAATAAATTGGGGGAGGGTCAGGGGGCGCATTTAGGGGGCGGAGGGGACTGGTTCTCACCTGTAGAACTCGGCGTCGAGCCCCCCCGGGGGCAGCTGCAGGGCCAGGATGCTTGGGGGGGTGCGGAGGGGACATGTTAGCACCGGGCATGAGCTCCCCTCGGCTGCCTGCAGTACCCCTTTTCCACCAGCAGGTGGCGGCAGAGGGGCGCCCTCGGGCGTCACCGGGCATGAGCTCCCCTCGGCCGCCTGCAGTACCCCTTTTCCACCAGCAGGTGGCGGCAGAGGGACGCCCTCGGGCGCCACCGGGCATGAGCTCCCCTCGGCCGCCTGCAGTACTCGTTTTCCACCAGCAGGTGGCGGCAGAGGGGCGCCCTCGGGCGTCACCGGGCATGGGCTCCCCTCGGCCGCCTGCAGTACCACTTTTCCACCAGCAGGTGGCGGCAGAGGGGCGCCCTTGGGCGTCACCGGGCATGAGCTCCCCTCGGCCGCCTGCAGTACTCGTTTTCCACCAGCAGGTGGCGGCAGAGGGACGCCCTCGGGCGGCACCGGGCATGAGCTCCCCTCGGCCGCCTGCAGTACTCGTTTTCCACCAGCAGGTGGCGGCAGAGGGGCGCCCTCGGGCGTCACCGGGCATGGGCTCCCCTCGGCCGCCTGCAGTACCCCTTTTCCACCAGCAGGTGGCGGCAGAGGGGCGCCCTCAAGCGTCAACGGGCATGAGCTCCCCTCGGCCGCCTGCAGTACTCGTTTTCCACCAGCAGGTGGCGGCAGAGGGGCGCTCTCGGGCGTCACCGGGCATGAGCTCCCCTCGGCCGCCTGCAGTACCCCTTTTCCACCAGCAGGTGGCGGCAGAGGGGCGCCCTCGGCCGTCACCGGGCATGAGCTCCCCCCGGCCGCCTGCAGTACCCCTTTTCCACCAGCAGGTGGCGGCAGAGGGGCGCCCTCGGGCGTCACCGGGCATGAGCCCCCCTCGGCCGCCTGCAGTACTCGTTTTCCACCAGCAGGTGGCGGCAGAGGGGCGCCCTCTGGCGTCGCCGGGCATGAGCTCCCCTCGGCCGCCTGCAGTACCCCTTTTCCACCAGCAGGTGGCGGCAGAGGGGCGCCCTCGGGCGTCACCGGGCATGAGCTCCCCTCGGCCGCCTGCAGTACCCCTTTTCCACCAGCAGGTGGCGGCAGAGGGGCGCCCTCGGGCTGCACCGGGCATGAGCTCCCCTCGGCCGCCTGCAGTACCCCTTTTCCACCAGCAGGTGGCGGCAGAGGGGCGCCCTCGGGCGTCACTGGGCATGAGCTCCCCTCGGCCGCCTGCAGTACCCCTTTTCCACCAGCAGGTGGCGGCAGAGGGGCGCCCTCGGGCGTCACCGGGCATGAGCTCCCCTCGGCCGCCTGCAGTACCCCTTTTCCACCAGCAGGTGGCGGCAGAGGGGCGCCCTCGGGCGGCACCGGGCATGAGCTCCCCTCGGCCGCCTGCAGTACTCGTTTTCCACCAGCAGGTGGCGGCAGAGGGGCGCCCTCGGGCGTCACCGGGCATGAGCTCCCCTCGGCCGCCTGCAGTACCCCTTTTCCACCAGCAGGTGGCGGCAGAGGGGCGCCCTCGGGCGTCACCGGGCATGAGCTCCCCTCGGCCGCCTGCAGTACCCCTTTTCCACCAGCAGGTGGCGGCAGAGGGGCGCCTTCGGGCGTCACCGGGCATGAGCTCCCCTCGGCCGCCTGCAGTACTCGTTTTCCACCAGCAGGTGGCGGCAGAGGGGCGCCCTCGGCCGTCACCGGGCATGAGCTCCCCTCGGCCGCCTGCAGTACCCCTTTTCCACCAGCAGGTGGCGGCAGAGGGGCGCCTTCGGGCGTCACCGGGCATGAGCTCCCCTGGGCCGCCTGCAGTACCCATTTTCCACCAGCAGGGGGCGGCCTAACCCTAACCCTAACCTAACCCGAACCCCAACTCCAACCCCAACCCTAACCCTAATGGCGTCCCCCCGGCAACCGCACCCCGCACACTTGGTTCCCCCCTCATTTTAGTTCCCCCCGGTGCGCCCCACAAAAGTGACCCCCAGAACCCGCACCCCGCACACTTGGTTCCCCCCTCCTTTTGGTTCCCCCTGGTGCGCCCCGCAAATTTGTACCCCCGGAACCAGAACCCCGCACACTTGGTTCCCCCCTCATTTTGGTTCCCCCCCCGGTGCGCCCCGCAAATGTGTCCCCCCGGAACCCGAACCCCGCACACTTGGTTCCCCCCTCACTTTGGTTCCCCCCCCGGTGCGCCTGGCAAGTGTGTCCCCCCGGAACCCGCACCCCGCACACTTGGTTCCCCCCTCATTTTGGTTCCCCCCCCCCCTTGGGGTCCCCCCAAGCCCCATAGACCCCCCCCCCTTGGTGCCCCACCCCCCGTCCTACCCGTGCCCGCAGCAGCCGCTCGCGCTCCGCCAGCGCCACCCGCACCCGACGCTGCATCTCGGCCAGGTGGAGGCAGGCGCTGGGGGGGGGGAATAAATTGGGGGGCGGTCTGGGGGCGCATTTAGGGGGCGGAGGGGACTGGTTCTCACCTGTAGAACTCGGCGTCGAGCCCCCCCGGGGGCAGCTGCAGGGCCAGGATGCCTGGGGGGGTGCGGGGGGGCCATGTTAGCACCGGGCATGAGCTCCCCTCGGCCGCCTGCAGTACCCCTTTTCCACCAGCAGGTGGCGGCAGAGGGGCGCCCTCTGGCGTCACCGGGCATGAGCTCCCCTCGGCCGCCTGCAGTACCCCTTTTCCACCAGCAGGTGGCGGCAGAGGGGCGCCCTCGGGCGGCACCGGGCATGAGCTCCCCTCGGCCGCCTGCAGTACTCGTTTTCCACCAGCAGGTGGCGGCAGAGGGGCGCCCTCGGGCGGCACCGGGCATGAGCTCCCCTCGGCCGCCTGCAGTACCCCTTTTCCACCAGCAGGTGGCGGCAGAGGGGCGCCCTCGGGCGGCACCGGGCATGAGCTCCCCTCGGCCGCCTGCAGTACCCCTTTTCCACCAGCAGGTGGCGGCAGAGGGGCGCCCTCGGGCGTCACCGGGCATGAGCTCCCCTCGGCCGCCTGCAGTACCCCTTTTCCACCAGCAGGTGGCGGCAGAGGGGCGCCCTCGGGCGGCACCGGGCATGAGCTCCCCTCGGCCGCCTGCAGTACTCGTTTTCCACCAGCAGGTGGCGGCAGAAGGGCGCCCTCGGGCGTCACCAGGCATGAGCTCCCCTCGGCCGCCTGCAGTACCCCTTTTCCACCAGCAGGTGGCGGCAGAGGGGCGCCCTCGGGCGTCACCGGGCATGAGCTCCCCTCGGCCGCCTGCAGTACCCCTTTTCCACCAGCAGGTGGCGGCAGAGGGGCGCCTTCGGGCGTCACCGGGCATGAGCTCCCCTCGGCCGCCTGCAGTACTCGTTTTCCACCAGCAGGTGGCGGCAGAGGGGCGCCCTCGGGCGTCACCGGGCATGAGCTCCCCTCGGCCGCCTGCAGTACCCCTTTTCCACCAGCAGGTGGCGGCAGAGGGGCGCCCTCGGGCGGCACCGGGCATGAGCTCCCCCCGGCCGCCTGCAGTACCCCTTTTCCACCAGCAGGTGGCGGCAGAGGGGCGCCCTCGGGCGTCCCCGGGCATGAGCCCCCCTCGGCCGCCTGCAGTACTCGTTTTCCACCAGCAGGTGGCGGTAGAGGGGCGCCCTCTGGCGTCACCAGGCATGAGCTCCCCTCGGCCGCCTGCAGTACCCCTTTTCCACCAGCAGGTGGCGGCAGAGGGGCGCCCTCGGGCGGCACCGGGCATGAGCTCCCCTCGGCCGCCTGCAGTACTCGTTTTCCACCAGCAGGTGGCGGCAGAGGGGCGCCCTCGGGCGGCACCGGGCATGAGCTCCCCTCGGCCGCCTGCAGTACCCCTTTTCCACCAGCAGGTGGCAGCAGAGGGGCGCCCTCGGGCGTCACCGGGCATGAGCTCCCCTCGGCCGCCTGCAGTACCCCTTTTCCACCAGCAGGTGGCGGCAGAGGGGCGCCCTCGGGCGTCACCGGGCATGAGCTCCCCTCGGCCGCCTGCAGTACCCCTTTTCCACCAGCAGGTGGCGGCAGAGGGGCGCCCTCGGGCATCACCGGGCATGAGCTCCCCTCGGCCGCCTGCAGTACTCGTTTTCCACCAGCAGGTGGCGGCAGAGGGGCGCCCTCGGGCGTCACCGGGCATGAGCTCCCCTCGGCCGCCTGCAGTACCCCTTTTCCACCAGCAGGTGGCGGCAGAGGGGCGCCCTCGGCCGTCACCGGGCATGAGCTCCCCTCGGCCGCCTGCAGTACCCCTTTTCCACCAGCAGGTGGCGGCAGAGGGGCGCCCTCGGCCGTCACCGGGCATGAGCTCCCCTCGGCCGCCTGCAGTACCACTTTTCCACCAGCAGGTGGCGGCAGAGGGGCGCCTTCGGGCGTCACCGGGCATGAGCTCCCCTGGGCCGCCTGCAGTACCCCTTTTCCACCAGCAGGGGGCGGCCTAACCCTAACCCTAACCTAACCCGAACCCCAACTCCAACCCTAACCCTAACCCTAATGGCGTCCCCCCGGCAACCGCACCCCGCACACTTGGTTCCCCCCTCATTTTAGTTCCCCTCGGTGCGCCCCACAAAAGTGACCCCCAGAACCCGCACCCCGCACACTTGGTTCCCCCCTCCTTTTGGTTCCCCCTGGTGCGCCCCGCAAATTTGTACCCCCGGAACCCGAACCCCGCACACTTGGTTCCCCCCTCATTTTGGTTCCCCCCCCGGTGCGCCCCGCAAATGTGTCCCCCCGGAACCCGAACCCCGCACACTTGGTTCCCCCCTCACTTTGGTTCCCCCCCCAGTGCGCCTGGCAAGTGTGTCCCCCCGGAACCCACACCCCGCACACTTGGTTCCCCCCTCATTCTGGTTCCCCCCCCCCTTGGGGTCCCCCCAAGCCCCATGGACCCCCCCCCCTTGGTGCCCCACCCCCCGTCCTACCCGTGCCCGCAGCAGCCGCTCGCGCTCCGCCAGCGCCACCCGCACCCGACGCTGCATCTCGGCCAGGTGGAGGCAGGCGCTGGGGGGGGGGAATAAATTGGGGGGGGGTCTGGGGGCGCATTTAGGGGGCGGAGGG